>NC_067143.1:58431015-58571015 GCF_903995435.1 Acomys russatus | reverse complement strand
CTTCAAGGTTGGTCTCAGCTACGCAGTGAGTTCAAAGCCAGACTGGAATATATGAGACCCTGTCTTAAAGACAAAACAACAACAAAACACAGCTTTTTGTTGTGACTCATAGGGACTTCAGGGAGCTCATTGTTCTTTCTGGGGACTGGGCACATGCGGGAGGGGGAAACGGGATGGGCACACAGCTATAGCAGGCATCGGTATGCTCTTGCTCTGCCAAGTCAGAAGGCCCAGGAGACTGCAGAACATAGCTTCACCTCACCCCCTTCATAAGTCCTGATTGGAGAACACAGCAAAAAGAGCTCTAGGGCCGGTTAGAGAGCCATGAAGCTCTGCAAAGCCTGCCTTTGTCTTCTTGTACCCCTGGCAAAGCCATGGGAGAGTTAGCGAGGTCCTCACCTCTGGGCCCCAGAGCAGATGCCAGTTCTGCCATGGAGGACTTCTGGAGCCAGGGTCCATTGCACTGGCTTCTGGAAGGGCAGAGCTTTCTGTGTTGCAGCGACAGGGCTGCCTGTGGGTTCTTAACAGAACACACAGCAAAGAGGGCTTTACCTGGGTCCTGGCTTCCTGGCCCCATGTTCTGAATTCCAGCTTTCTAGAAAACAGGTTCGAATCCTGCTTCCTATTTCCTTCTCGCCCCTCCAGGACTGAGGGCCACACACTCTGCAGCTTAGAGACACATGTTCATGCTTCTGCCTCTTTCTATCACTTGTGTGTGGGTGCATGGATATGTACATGAGTATATGCATGTTTACACACACATGTGTCATGTATACACTTGTGTGCATGCATGTGTTCATGTGTATACATGTGTAGGTTAACATGTGTATGTAGAGATATGAATAGGTGTGCATGTGTGTGTTTGGATGTGCCTCTGTATGCTCATGTGTGCATTCATATGAAGGAGTGTGGGTGCATGCCTACTTGTATGTGTGTGTGCATGCTTGTGCTTGAACAAGTATATGTTTGTATGAACTAGTGTTTCAAATATGTTTGTATGTGTGTTCTTGAGTACATATGCTGACACATGTAAGTGCATGCATGTGTACTTATATGTGTATTAGTATGTGTATGTGTGTGTGTTCATGCCTCAACTAATGTATATTTGAAGTTAGGTGTATATATGTGTTTGTGTGATCATGTGTGTTTTTTGTCTTTGTGCATGTGTTCATGTGCGTGTATTGTGTATTTGTGAAAGAATATGTGAGTGTATGTTTTCATGTGGATGGTATGTATTTTCACATCTATGTGCATTAGTGTCCATATGCATAGGTTTGTAGTGCATGCATACGTGTGCTTGTATACATGTATATGTGCATACATGTTTTAGTAGTGTAAGCATGTATTTATATATGTATAGGTGTGTGTCTACATATATTTATTTGTCAGTGTGTACCCATGTTCATGAATATGTATTGTGCTATGCATATGTGTATGTGTGTCTATGCATGCATATTTGCCTGGAAATATTCATGTGTACAATTGTGTGTGCACCTACTTGTGTGCACACACATGTGCCTGTACCTGTGTATGTTGCATGCTTATGCACATGTGCATTTTGTGTTTCCATGTATATTCTTGTGTGTACATTCATATATGTATGTGCATGCCTATATATGCTTTATGCATTGGCTCATGTATGTGTGTATGTTTGGGTGCTCATGCTTGTGTGTGCATCTGTGTGTGTATTAGTGTTTCCTTGTGTGTTTGTGTACGCATGTTTGTGTCTGTGTGTTCGTGCTTGTGTATATAACGGTATATTTGTGTGTGTTAGTGTTTGTGTGCTCAGGTATACGCTTGTGTATGTGTGTGCGTCTTCAGATCTGTTCCTTTCACTCAAGTCAAATCTGTCCCCTCAGCCACCTAAAAACCACAGTGTCTTCTCTTTACCTCTACATTGCCTTCCAGTGCTCAGAGCAGAGGCATTATCTGTGGCCGGAAATGGAAGGAGGAGAAGGCGAGAGTAACGCCCGAGGAATACCTGTTACAGTTTATCCTCACTGTCAGCCTGACTTGGTTTAGAATCACCTAGAAGCATAGCTCTAGTCTTGAATGTGAAAGTGTTTTCAGAGAGTTCAAAGTGAGGGGTGACTACACTCACCCTAACTGCAGGTGGCAGTATCCTACGGGTAGGGTCCTGAGTTAAATATAAAGGACAAAAGGAGAAAGCAAGTTGAATGCGATGTGACCAGCCTCCTCACAGCCCTGCTGCCATGCCTTCATTGTCACCACAGACTGCATCTCTTCAAACCACAAGCCTACTAAGAAACTCTTCTTTCCTTAAGTAGTTTTTTGTTAGATCAGTGAGAAAGTTACTAATATAATAGCCTATGGTTATAAATCAAGAGGGTAAACAGCAATTATTCATCTTTGGCTAAGTGTAACTGAGAGATTTAAGTCTGTAAAATGATGGGTGGATACACAGTCCTCATAGCTGCCCTACTGAATAAAGTACAATAACAAATAGGTGATATAGGTAGCATGAGAGTTGCTTTCAGTCTTGGATCAAGCCCTGTTCCAAAAGGGGATCCTCACCAGCAGAGGCTCATGCTGGGCAGCTTCCTCCCTTGGGTGGTCGAGCCCCTGCACATGACAGACCACTGCGAGAGAAGCATAGAAGAAGCAGTCAGTCACTTTGGAGACTTCAGATCTCAAGGTCTCTTTAAAGTTCGAGGGGTGGAGGGATGTGTACAGGACGGGGAGCAGCTGGTGCCCCGGGGTTGAAGAGCTGAACTTTCCTTGGGTCTTTGCCAGTTCTCTGGAGGAGCAGAACTACTAGAACATACGTGACGACGGGGATTTATTAGACTGGCTTTCACAGGCGGGCTGAGTAGTTCAACACTGACCGCCTGCTAAAGAAGCTGAGAAGCTGGTAGCTGGCTGCCTTGGCAGTCTGATGGCAGGAAATTGATGGTAGTGGTCGCAGCAACAGGATATGCACACTTACCGTCAAGGAGTGATGGTGTGCTGGGGAAGTGGCTCTGTAGTCGAGAGCACTTGCCGATCTTACTCCAGAGAATCTGAGTTCAGTTCCCAGCACCCACTTCAAGTGGCTCAGAATTGTCTCTAACTCTAGCCCACCCATATGCGGAAATAGACCTACACAGAAGAAAAGTGTCGAAACTAAACCCTTTTTTAAAAGGTGAAGGCAAGTAAGCATTTCTGCTTTTCTGAGGAAAAGGAAATGTCCGGGCCACTGCCAGCAGATTCTGCCCACTGTGAAGGATATCCTTGAAATGCTCGAACAGACACATTCACAGATGTGTCTCTTAAATGATCTAGCCATTTCAGATCGAATGACATTAACAACCAAGTTCACCTATCAAAGGGCTAAAGGAATGGCTCAATGGTGGTCTGCAGAGGACCAAGCTTCAGTTCCCAGCATCCAAATGGTGGATCACAACTTGCTGTGGTTGCAGCTCAGAGGATCTGACACCCTTTTCCAGCCTCTGTAGGTGAACATGTGATATATAGACATAAATGCCAACAAAACACCCGTATACGTAAAAACTTGTTTTAATGATTACCCATCATGCCCAGTGTGGCTGGGAAGGATTAGTGGGGGAAAGCCCTCACTGTGCAAGCACAAAGACCTGAGTTTGAATCCCCATCACCCATTTAAAAAGCTGGCTGCGATTGCATACATGCCTATAGCCCTGGTACTAGGTGTGGGGCATAGGCAGGATTGCAGAGTCTTGCTGTCTGTCAACCTAGCTCCAAGTTCAGTGAGAGGTCCTTCCTCAAGGGAATAAGGCAGAATTTATAGAGTCGGACACCCAGCATCTTCCTCTACACACACACACACACACACACACACACACACACACACACACACGGGGGGGGGGGATACCTCTCTGCCAAAAAACACTCACAACCAGAATAAATTAAATAATAAAAGATTAATTATACCCCCTAGTAAAGTTCCATCCGCATGCAACATATAAGCACTGCATGATCTGCAGAGCTCTTCTGAGTCATTAGCTCATCTAACCTAGCAATGATTTCATTTTAAAAAGATAATTACTACTCTGGTTTGGATAGTGAATATTTCCTAAAAGGTCCATGTAGTAAAGGCTTGGTTCTCAGAGTGGCACTATGCAGAGATATTGTGGTTCTTTAGGAGAGAAGGCCTTATGAGAGGTCCTTAGGTCAATCAGTGATTGAGGGAATTGTAGGATACTGATCCCTGTACCTTCTTCCTTTCTGTGTTGCTTCCTGGCTCATGAAGTGTGAAGTTTTGTCTGTCACATACTTCAGGTCATGGTCTTCTGGCACCATATTCAAAGGCCTGAAACAATGGGAGCTCCCAGTCAAGGAAAGAAATCTCCAAAACTGAGCAGTAAATAAATTTTGCCTTTTGTAAGTTAATAATATCAGGTCTTTCATTAAAGTGACAGAAGTCTGGTCCATACAACCCTTCCGTGAAACAACTGAAGCCTCATGGGTACATGATCCTCCCAACTTTACTCAATGAGTCAAGGGACCAGGACACCCTTGCTTAACTCCTAGTGCAGAATTCCTCCCTTTAAAGCATACCATCCAATGGGATGGGATGGAGGGACACGAGACCTATGACTCTAAAGTGATGGATGTGGTGTGGTGACACTGGGGACCATTCACCTGCCCTTTTAGCACGAACTGAAAGAGCTAGGGTCAAAGACAGACTTCTCTGTATGGAAGAAAGCAACAAATGGATAAACTGTCTCCAAGGAGATCCCAGAGTATCTGAGCCATTCTTCATTCAAATATTGACTGGAGTCCTGCTGCGTGCCAAGACTTGTTCTGGGGGACAGTCCATCACTGTATCCAAGCTCAGTCCTCTCCTCCCCTATTCCTCACAAGTCTGAACAGGACTTTAGAATCTTGGCACCATAGACAGCTCAGAGCATGCAACCAAAGAATACATTTAACCTGCAGAGAAGATGGAAGATGCCCCCCTACACACACACACTCCTTTTTTCTCTAGAACAACTTTATTTGCCCTGGGCATTCTGGTCTACACTATAAAAAGAGGCCTGTGGCCTCCATCCTTCACACATCTAAAGACCATCTATAGCTCATTATTTTGGCATAAGTCATTCAAAGGCCGAGCAAGGTTATCTGCACATTCCAAGTCTACTTACAGAAATCACCGAGATTCACTCATCCTTCTTCCTGCCCTCTCCTCACTTCTCGACACCATCACCTGTGACCCAGCTCCTGTCTCACAGCGCCAACTCCAATCTCTCCACTGTTCTTTCAGGCTTTGAGAGCGTATCCTGTGACTTTGATTTTTTTTCCCCTAAAATGAATTCTGATTTAACTTGCCCTTGTCTTGCCTTGATCGGGGGCCCTGATCTGGCACCCAGACCTCTGTGTACCCCAGGTAGCAGCTGCATTTTCCTCTAGGCTGAACTTAGATGCTTGGTGTGGGTATAACTTTGAAGTGGCTCACACAGAGGAGAGAGAGAGACAGAGAGAGAGAGAGAGAGAGAGAGAGAGAGAGAGAGAGAGAGAGAGAGAGAGAGAACTGCAGTTTGAAGATGTTTGGTGTCAAAGCCACAGCCAGGGAGAGGCCGCAGTGTGCGACTGAGGAAGAAGAGCGTGAAATGGTTGGCTACATAAAGGCTTCTCTTTCTTAGCGTTTCTTTTTTAAAATAATAGGTAGAGTGGTAGGTGATGCTGTGGGTGACGAGAGGAGAGGGGAGACATTCTGGAAGAGTCTCTGTGAAAAGCAGGGGACAGAGATGTTGGGGAGCAAGAGAGGGAGGAGTGGGCAGTGTCAAGGACCTGAGAGAAACAGCACCAGAGTTTGTAGGATCCTGGTTTCCTGTGCCTGGGCAATTGTCCTTAGCATTCAGCTCCCCACATGCAGAAGGAAAAAATGGTTGCAGGAAATTTGCTAATAGTGGAATGAAAAATGGAGGTCAATGGTGTTGCTTGCTTTGGCCAAACAGTAGTAAAAGTAGCAGATTAGTGGAGGGAAGAGAGACACTAATGCCAAGAGAAGGCTGAAAAGACCCCCAGAGAAAGGGGACTTGAGAAGCTGCCACCTATAATTATTAGGGCAAAACCAATAGAATCAGGAGGATTTGTGCCCTCAGAACAGGGAGCTCTGGCCATCTCAGGAAATAATAGAAAATAAGGATTTACAGGTAACACTGCTTGGCTGGGGCCACGGTCAAGGTTCTTTTTACAGGCAAGGGTTGCCAGGTAGTGTGAGAATTGCACTGGTTAGGTTTTGGTTTTTTTGTTTTTGTTTTTGCCTTTTTTTTTTTTTTCAAAGTGACCCAAGCTAGCATCTTCTGAAAAGAGTGACTCTCAATTGAGAGTTTGTCTCCATTGGACTGCCTGTAGGAAAGTCTCCGAGCATTGTCTTGACTAATGGTTAGTGTGGAATGACCTAGTCTACCTTGGGTGGCGCCACCCCTGGGCATGTGGTCATGAGTTGTATAAAGAAGGAGAGACAGGCAGATCTCTGTGAGTGTAAGGCCAGCCTGGTCCACAAAGAGAGTTCCAGGATAGCCAGAGCTACATAGAGAAACCCTGTCTCAAAACAAACAAGCAAACAAACCAAAACAATCAAACAAACAAAAAAGATGCATCTACAAAGGTCTTACAAAAAGGCCTGGGTTTGAGTCCTGAAGGGCGATGGTGGGTTATGGCAAACTGAACCTGAGACGCTCTTGAGCAATAGTAAGTAGGGACTAGCAGACACAGGGCCTATGGACCCATTGGGCTAAGGGCAGGACAACAAGGACTGTGAGTTACCGATACTGAGGTCCTTCGGTCACAAGAATCGGAAACCAGCTTTCACTCAAGCTATTGGGACAGCCTATTGTTGGGTTTCTGAGTGTTCACATTCCTGCTTATTCACCTCCCGTACTTGCCTTGATTCAAATAACAGTGCTCCCTGTAGAGCAGGTAACACCGAAGCATATCTTCTCATAGATCCAAAGGCAGACGAACCCCAGCAATGCTCATCCATGAAGCTTCTTATGTCCCTAACTCCTTCCCAAGTCTCAGTAGGATAGACCTAGGAGCTAATACTCCGAGGTCCATCAGGAAGCAGCTACATACCAACATTCAAACCTCACGGTCACCCCGGAGTCTGCGCACAATGCCCCTCCCACGGGGAAATACTTCTTTACTGCCTGTTGTCGATTCCCACCAGGAGAAGCCATAACCGCCTACAAAGGTCTCTGCTTCAAATCGTGAAGTGCTGTATCTTCTCAGTTTATCCTAACTTCTCCCATTCGGACCCAGTTGTCTCAGACCCAGAAAGCCCTATGAAACCCAGCCTGTCACATTTCTAAAGGAGAAAACAGGGATCACAAATGAGAGTGCCCCAGGTTACAGATGCTGGACAGAATCAGGGAGCGAGATGTGTAGGAACTGGATCCCTTGTCTCCTGCTTCCTTCCTCTTTCAAAAGATTCCCAACCAGCTGGGGAGGCCTAGGAGACAAGTACAGCCACTAAAACATAGTGCCCATTCCCACACTATTTTTGTTCACTTGCTAATTGTCAAGCCTTACTTCAATCACAATTCCTTTAAGTAATATAATCTTCGACATGCCCTTTAGGCCATCCCAACCCAAAGCCCATCTCAGGGCCAATAGCAGAGCCAGAACCCAGGCATCCTAAAATGCCAGTTCTCAGAGGTCCCTAGAGGGTGAGCAAGGGATAGCTACACCATGATCCCTCTTCTGTTTTACATGCTAGTGGTGCTGGTGGAGGAGTGCCCCAGTGTCCTGGCCTCTGCCTCTTCTAGAATAAGGGGCCGGACACAGGCTGACGTAGGAATCCACCTCTGTCTCTGCTCATCAGCCAAGAGAAGAGCATCTTCCCCCTGCTGGGGTTCATTCAATGTCTCGCAACTTTTGTGGTGTATACTTCTAAGAAAGACTCTGATCCTGTAGGAGAGGAAACTGGGACTCACAGACAAAATCACTTATGCCGCACAGAGGGCAGTGAGAAGCTGTCTGACTCCATAGATCCAGCTGCCCCTCTGATGCTACAACAGGCATCTGATAATTGCAGAGGAGCAGTTCTGGTGGCAACCATGAGAGCAGGCACAAACTAGGGCACCTCTTCTTGGCCTAGGCTGGCTGAAGACCTAGGATCCCACTTACAGAGATTTCTCTGCTGCCCTGGCCTCGGCTGGATCAAAGCCACCTCCACCACTGTGGAGAAAGCCCAGAGCCTTGGCATTCTGCGGCGTTGAGCCTGACATCATCACCACCACTCAAACCTCTGCCTGGGACAGCACTTCCAAAGCCCCTCAGCTCTTCAGGGGTTTGGGGCAACCTTCCCATGGGAGCTGCATTGTCTCTGTTGAGGAGGCCTCCTCTCAGAGCTGTGAGGTTCCTGGACTCCATGCCTCAGGATACCCTTGGGACACTGTTCCACCTCAGGGCTGGGATGCTTTCCCAGCCCTCAGCTTGTGAACACCCTTCCACCTCAGTACCAGAAGGTAGGCCACACCACCCACACATAACACCACTGGCTGCTTCCTTTTGGGTTAAACAGAGCTGTCAACTCAGCCTGAACCTAAGCATTCTGAATCCCAGCCTGGGGGTGGGGGCTGTATTAGATATCTTTCTCTCACTACTGGGTACACACATGAAAATAAACCAACTTAAGGAAATTTCCCCAGTGTATTTATCTCTGGTTTATGGTTTAGGAAGTACAATTCACCATGGTGGGCAAAATACGGCAGTGGGTGTGTGAGATGGTTGGTCACATTGCATCCATACTCCAGAGGCAGGGAGAGATGAATGGTGGTGTTCAGCTAGCCTTCTCCTTACCCCTCTATATGCAGTCCCATGGGATGAGGCTGTCTACACTAGGGTAGGTCTTCTTCCTTCCTCAGTTGAACCTATTTGGAAGTGCTCTCACAGACATAACCAGACATGCTTCATAAGGGGACCTAAATAAGTCCACAATGGAGGTTAAGCATCCTTGGACACATTCCAGGCTCCAGGGGTGGGAGGGTCCATCAGGGGGTGAGCTGGACAAAAGCTGTCACTCTAGACACTATTCTTCGAGGTACAAACGTGGACATGTGTAGCTAGTGTTTACTATTTTGTGGGCTCTTCTTTCTTCCACCCCTTTTCTTCTTCCCTTTCAACTCCCTAACAATAGATATGACAGAAAAAAAAGGATAGAGAGGAAAGGAAAGAGATCCCTGAATAAAGTCAGGGGTTGGAAAAGGGACATTGTTATTGTTAATATTACTTCATGCTGATTATGGGTATCAAGTTGCATGGGAGCAAGTGTGATTTTCACCATCAGGACATCTAATTTATTCCTATTGTTTCTTTCTTCTTGCACAGGACTACTTAACAAGCCACCACCAACAGCAACCAACAATCCATAACCCACCTCTTGGGGCCCTGGCATTTATATGCCATCTGTAAAGCCCCCAGAATGCCAATCACAGGAACCATTTGCAGCTAACAAAATCATAGCTTTGCTAGAGCACAAAGTAAATCATAGCCAGATGCCACAACACAGTCCCATATCCCTGCACCTGGGATTAAAATAAAAACATATTCTTGTGATATTTCTGTGTTTGCTTGTTATTTGAGAAACCGAAATTCTAACATTGTCATTGCAGACATGGGCAGTGTTCTAGTTTCATTTTGTTGTTGTGATACAAACAAACAAACAAACAAACAACAACAACAACAAAACTACCCTGACCAAAGCAACTTTAAGATGAGAAAGGGTTATTCGGCTTACAATTTCAGGTTAGTCTATCACTGTAAGGAGTCATGGCAGACTCTTGAAGCAGGTAGTCACATCCAGTCAAGAACAGAGAGAAACGAGTGAGCACACATTTCCTACTCAGCTTACCATTTCCACTCTTAAGTGGTCAAGGACTCAAACTCAGGCTCTACTTTTAGCCTGGGTTTTCCCATGATCATAACGTTATCAGGACATCCCCACCCCTGCCAGGGCCAACTTGATGTAGGAAAATCCAACATTGAGAGTCTCTTTTCAGATGGTTCTAGAGTGTGACAAGTTGACAATTCAAACTAGCTAGTTTTGCCTTTACTGCGGGATCACGATGCAGAGTGGGATGCGCTGAGGGGAGCCATCTTAAAGCAGCGTTAACTGGAGAGTGGAGCTACTGCTGCAGCAGCAGAGGTGGCCAGGTAGCAGTGGGCTTCTCTGGTACATGGGTACCATGAGGACTTGGAGCCAAGTCTGACCCCATCCAGGCCCTCACGAATCAGAGCACAGGACAGAGCAAGGTCAACTGGACCATCTGGAGAGAGGGAAGGAGTTTGCCATGTTGGCCACAGCACCCCTGGATAAGGCTCTCCTCAGCAGAGCACACAGAAGGGGGGGGGTGATCCTGTAGGAGGACTAATGATCCCTAGGTGACTGCTGGCTCTTTGATGAGCAGTGATCCTTCTTGCCTGCAAAATTCTCACCCAGAGATCCAGAGCCATCACCGTACACACACTGCCATCTGCTGGAGGCCAGGAAAAGTGATCCCAAAGCTACCTTGAGATTGGGCCCAAGGCAGAATTAAATCTCACTAGCTGCCTTGCCTGCCTGCCCGCCCTGCTACTCTCCCACACCTAGGAGGAACTAGTCCCTTGATCTCTTGGGTTCTGCTCCCCGACTCCCCACTTTAGGTAGTTACTCCTAAGGACAAATTCATTCCCCACCACAGAGGTACAGGCCCAGAGGCAGGAGCTCCCCACAGGGTTGCTGAGGGCTACAGCAGGGATGCTTTGGGCGTGGGTGTCTTTGGGGTAGGGCTGATGCCTTCTGTCATGCATGGAGCATGGGAAAGGGGAACGTCACAGAGACCAACCTGTTGGAGGTCTGGAGTGGAGCCACATGCATGTACTTCCTCCAGTCCACTCAAGGTGGGAGGCCCAGAGGACTTTGGGGGACAAGTCCAGATTGCCCTGAAACAAGGAGTGCGGTTGGGGTCCTGTGCATCTACTCGCAAACCGAGGGAACAAATCAAAGAAGCCAAAGCCACCTGGGAGATGGCTCAGCTCACAAAGTGCTTCTAGCACAAGCACAAGGACCTGAGTTCAAACCGCTGACATGCATGTAAAAAGACAGGTGAAGTGGCACGTGACTTGGGGGGGGGGGATGGAGCCGAGAGGACTCCTGGAGCCCACTGGCCAGCTGGTCTAGCTGAATCAGAGAGCTCTAGGTTCAGAGAGAGAGAGAGACCTCGTCTCCATAAAATAAATTGAGGTGGAGATGGATTGGGGAAGACACTGACATTGATTTTACTTCCACATATACAAGCATGCATGTGCATGCATTTGCAAGCACACATGCTCACACATGAACATATATATATATATATATACATATATATATATATATTGATATATATATATCACATTGACACAACCCCAACACACACTCACACACACACACAACCCCAACACACACACACACACACACAGGAACACCTAGTGGGATAGTGAAGAAGGAAAGCAGTCTGAGACTTCCCATCAGAGCTGCATATCTCGTGCATGAGAAAACTGAGGATCGGAAAGATGCTGCGTTGTACTGACCTCCTGATAAGAGGGACCATGGAAGCTCTGTGAAAGGACTTGAGAGTGTCTCCTCTGATCCCTTCAGTTGTACATAAGGTCACTGAGCTTCGAGGATGACAACAGAGAGGAAGGTTGCCACGCTGTCTGGAAGTATCTGTCCCACTTTTTCTGGGCACCAGACTGTTCCAGCATGAAGACATCAGCACTTAAAATAGGGTCTGCTGAAGCAGTGGACTCTAGGGGTGGGAGCTGGTGGGTCTGCTGAAGCAGTGGACTCCAGGGGTGGGGAGCTGGTGGGACTGCGGTGTGGTGGGTGGGAGGTGGGTTGTGGGTTGGAGTGGAGGGGGGGGGTGGGGGGGGGGGGGAGGGGGCTGAAGCAGTGGACTCCAGGGGTGGGAGCTGGTGGGACTGCTGAAGCAGTGGACTCCAGGGGTGGGAGCTGGTGGGACTGCTGAAGCAGTGGACTCCAGGGGTGGGAGCTGGTGGGTCTGCTGAAGCACCCAGGGTGGGAGCTGGTGGGCTGAAGGTGGACTCCAGGGGTGGGAGCTGGTGGGTCTGCTGAAGCAGTGGACTCCAGGGGGGAGCTGGTGGAAGCAGTGGACTCCAGGGGTGGGAGCTGGGGTGTGAAGCAGTGACCCAGGGGGCTCCAAAGCTTCCAAGAGGAGGAACACTGAGGCAGCAGCAGCCACTGTGTCCTTCCGTCCTGCAGGGATGCCTCTTCCATCTGCCTCACTGCTTAGAATAGGGCCAAGAAGGGAGGCTTATTTATTTCCATGCTTTTATTTACTCATCTTTTATTCATTCACATCCTGTCACTGTATATTGTTTACATTATAAATCATATGTATTCCCACATTCCCTCTTAAGGAAAAAGCCCAAGAATTCAGATTGTTCTGAAGTTGTGAAAATGGTGGTGGTGGTGGCATCTTGTCTCCATCTTCCCTCAGACCTCTCAGAAGGATGCAAAAACTCCTCATTGTGCTGAGAGCTGAGGACTGAGGCCACCTAGACACACCACCCCACACCTAATATGTACATCTGACCTTCAGTTCTTCAGAGGGGCACGAAAAGGAGGAAGAAAGAGCTCACTCAGTTTGTAAAGTGTTTGCCACGTACACATGAGATCCTGAGTTCAATCTCCAGCATCTGTTTTTGTTTGTTTTAAGCCAGCCTGCTTTGGTAATACTGGCTTGTCTTCCCAGAACTGGAGAGGCAGATAAAGGCCAAGCTCTAAGCCAATAAGAGAGTCTGTCACAATTTTTTTAAAAATGGCCAGTGCCTTAAGAACAACACCCAAGGTTGTCCTCTGGCCTTCACATGCACAACTTGTACAAGGACACCTGCACATACATGAACATGCAAACATGCTCAAAAAGATGAAATGAAAGGAAGTGGAATCTGCAGGGAAACCCCAGGATGGTGTGTCCCCTCCCCCATCCTTGTCCTGAGCTGACCTGGAGGCTTAGACTGTGGCAGTCACTGCTTCCAACTATCTGAGCTGAATCAAGCTGATCTGGAGGAAAGCCTCATGTGACCCACCAGAGAGATGGGTTGCAGATGCGAAGACCACAGAAGTTCACAGGCAAGGGATCTGTGGGACCAAGAGGTAACCCCATGGGGTGGTGACATATAAACCAAAGCAAGTGGGAATGAGTGCAACACAACATGTCCTGGTGGGGACCCAAAGGGAGCGGACATATTGTATTTATAGATGAACGTCTAGGTGGGCTCAGAAGACCTGGAGTTCTGAACAGATCCTGATTTTAAAAACTTGGCTGAGCAGATGACTATAGCTGCACAGGCTTGTGTGTGAAGAGAAATGTGCGGAAGCCAGGGAAGAACCGTGGCAACCTTAGGCTCCATGCCTCAGGTTTTGTTTATTTGTTTAGAGACGGAGTCCATCCCTACGCTGGAGCTCACCAAGAAGGCTAGGGATCTGCCTGTCTTTGTCTCTACGGCACCAGGATTACAAGAGAACAGCACCGTAGTGAGTTCTAGGCTAGCCAGAAATATTGAATGCAAGTCTGTCTCAAAGAAGAAAGAAAGAAAGAAAGAAAGAAAGAAGGAGGAGGAGGAAGGAAGGAAATAGAAAACTGGACAGGTTTTGTTTTCATTTTATAGCAGGGCATCACTCTACTTATCTAACTGCTCTCATTCCTTATCACAAATAAGAGTGACAAACAAGGAGTGCCACCTTACAAGAAAACATTCTATGAAACCCAAATACATTCATAGAAATGTCAAAAGAATCTTCATTCCCAAGCTCTTTTTTTAAAAAATGAGTTAACCTGACAGTACTAGACATTAGGACTTGCTAATATATTCAAATTTAATATATCCTATATCTGGATGTGTGTCTTATTCTTAAAATATTTGAAAATAAAATTAAGAATAGACATTGAAGGAAGGCCTGTGGTTTCCATGTTGCTATGAAACACCATTTAAGAACAGCTAGCTACCTATAGCTAGATAAACACTGTCTAAGTCCAACAGAGGAGCACGGGTGATCCATCACTCACCGCAAACCTGTTCTCACTTCATTTGCCCAATTGTGGTTCTCAGTTGCTGTGTAATGTACATATAAACTTATTTCCAGTAAGATGGAGGTTTTTTTTTCAAAGCACTCTATCTATAGAGTCTAGATATTGTCATCTTCACTCATGCATCTGACAAATATTTATTGGAGCCATATGGTGGGAAGTGTTCTAGCTGTTGGGGGAAGCACAGGTAACCCAAAGAGACAGGAGGACCAATTCTTTCCATGAAGCTTCTACAACCCATGATACTGATATGTATTGGAAGGCGGAGAGGGCAATGGAGGAAGACAAGACAAGGCCAGAAGACGAGTACTGTGTTTGTAGGGGGGTGTGTGTGTATGTGCACATGTCTGTACATGTATATGGAGGCCAGAGAATAGTGATGTCATCCCTTAAGTCACTTCTACTTTTTGTTTGAGACAAGGTCTTTTACCAGCCTGGAACTTTGCCAACTCGGCTAAGCTAGCTGATCAGGGACCTGCTTGTCTCTGCCTCTGGTCCTCTCCATCACTGGAATCACAGAGACACTCCCCCACCCCCACCCCCTGCCACATACCCATAGGGTTTACATGGGTTCCAGGGATTCAAACTCAGATCCTCATGTGTGCGTGGGAAGAGTACCTTACCAGCTGAGTCATCTCCCAGCCCGCCTGTGTTATTGGTTAGTCAGTGACGTACTCACTGAGGAAACTGCTCTAAGGACAAAGCCTTGGAGGAGGAGAGATATTGAGCCGTGTAGGTATCGAGGGACAGAGCATTCCAGGAAGTGCACACCATCTACAGTCTCAGGGGGGGAGAGCTTTCCAACCGTGTCTGGAGTGCGGCAGGTGGAGGGTGGAGCTGGAGGCTCAGAGAGATGAGTAGCCCATATAACTGCATCAATGGGATCCAATGCCCCTCTTTCTATTCGAGGATCATAGTTGTCCTGTGTCCTGGGGAACAAACAGGCAATGTCTCAAGGACATTGTTGGCCTGGCTAGACACTGCTCCTCTGCTTACTTCTTCTGTGCCTGGGTCCTTCAGTTGCACTTTTTGGTCACCTTGTCAGTCGAGATTAGGATAAGCCAGTCAGTCATTCAAGACCACTGTTCCTGCTGTAGCCTTCTGTATGGTTGCTGTGGCAAAATACTTGAAAAAGAAACTTTAACAAGAAATCACTAGGGCTGGGGAGATGGTTCAGTGGTTAAGAGTCCTGGATATTCTTCCAAAGGTCCTGAGTTCAATACCCAACAACCACATGGTGACTCACAACCATCTATAATGAGATCTGCTGCCATCTTCTGGCATGCAGGCACACATGCGGGCAAAACAGTGTAGACAGAGTAAATAAATGATTAACAAAAGAAGAAGAAATTGTTTATTTTAGCTTATGGTTTAAACAGGGATACAATCTATCATGTCAGGGGCCATGGTGGCACAAATATGAGGTGGCTGGTCTGAAGAGGTGAGTGCTGGTACTCAGCTCACTTTCTAAGACCCCGCCCGCATGGAATGGTGCCACCCACATTCTGGGTGTCTTTTCCCTTCTCAGTTAAACTGCTTTGGAAATTCCCTCACACATAATATGATCAGCGGTATGTCATAGGTGAGTCCGAATATGGTTAGCTTGGCAACGATTACCCATCACACCTTCTAAACACAGAGGTTAGAGCTTAGGTAACAAATTTACCCCCTATTCCTAGGACCATTGCCCCTGTCATAGGCTTTTTTATAGGCTCAAGGAAAATATGCAGAAAGCAAGCCCGGACTCTATCCTTATTGTCTCAGCCCCTACCCCAGCTCAGCTGAGGATGAGCCTGAGCCTTATATGTGCAGAACCAGAAGATTCTTGGGAGTGCTTCCCTGACACCTAAGTAAGCCTCCTGCAGTCTGAGAACATGGAAGCACCTGCTGGAAGATTTTTTTTTTTAATGCCAACGTTTAACTCCTAGGATGCTTGACGCCATTAAAGACCATGGGGCTGGGTAACTGACTCAACCAGCAAAGCGCTTTGCCATGCAAGCATGAGGCCCTGTGCTTGATCCCCCCAGAACTGTTTGTGCCTTTAATCCAAGTGCTGAGGAAGTGAAGACAAAAGCGATAGGTACAGAGAGGGGTCCTGCCTCACAAACTAAGGTGGAAAGTCATAGAGGAAGAAATCCAACATTTTTGGCCTCCACGCACACAAGCATGTGCATAGATACAAATAACATATACTACAGATCACACACACACACACACACACACACACACACACACACACACACACTCCTTTAGTGTATTGTGGAAAACATAAACTGGGAGTCTTATTAATTCAGTACACACTGGACTCTCTGGAATAGAAGCCGTGACCAAGCATATTGGCTATGCATTCAACCAGGTAGGGCACCTTAAACCACTAGGCATGCTGGACCCTAAAGTGCACCCATTTCTTTTAAAATCAGAAGGTAAAATAAAATTTTAGGTAAAAAATTATGCTGCTACATAGATAGATATCAACTTTTTTTTGTCTGTATATCAGTGCAGGCCTAAAGAATAATTTAAAATGTTTTTAATGGGGTGAATACAAAGGTAGCTAAGAGGCCATCACTAATAAGTCCCTGGAGCCAGGCAGAATCTTGCAGGAATTGAACCTGATTGGGTTACTCCTGTTGGGTGATTTGCCTCTTGTATTCTTGTGACCTAATTGCATAAAAAAAAAAAAAAAAATCCTTAAGTAAAGTAGGATGGCATTTAACTGCCTATTGTTAGCAATAAGATAGTACAGCCACAGTTATTTTTGTAAGTATCTCTAACTCGGAGGGTAGCTAGTTATTAAACAGCCCATGTTCATCAAACAGCGTTTAATGGAGGCATGCTCTATTTAAATTGCTTTGCATGAAAACTTATTCTGTGCACAAAACTTTCAGTTGCTACAGATGATGATTCCAAAACAGGGTAATGCACTGCTCCAGTGGAGGAGGGATGGGCCAGCCAATGGAAAGAGGATAGGCGGTCCTAAGAAGAGTGCTGGGAGCTGAGGTGAGGTTGGGTACCAGAGTGCTCAGGGTCACCCGCAAGCTGCCTCCCTGCTCCCTTCTTCAGGCAGGCCTGCTCCACCTGGTGGAGGAAAGGTTCACTGCATCTGACTTTGAGTGCGTTTCCCCAAAAGCACGCTCCTAGGTAAATAAGGCCTGCTTTATTTGTAGGATGATCTCAAAAAAAAAAATTTTTTTTTTTAACAAAACAGGTAGTGAGGGAGTAGGAAAGTGAGGCAAGGGAGGGGGCTGTAGGTGGGCGTGTCAGGGAGGAGGCTATTGCAGGAGCGGCTTCAGTCTTACCGGGATGCTGCAGAGATTATGTGCGGAATAGCCCCTAGACTTTTTCTCCCACGAAGTAAAAAAGCTAGCTCTCTTCCTCATGGAGAGTTGGTCTAAGGGTGATGACCTAGCTTGCTTCCCAGGCTAGAGAATGATATATGTTGAAAGACCCGAGAATTCCTTACCCTGTAATCAGAAACTGTGTAGATGACTTCAAGTATAGCCCTCGCCTACTATGACTACAACTGCTCCAACACTGTGGTTCCCGAAGCGGCGTGGTCCTCTTTCTCCCGCTCCTGCTCCAGAAAGCCCAGCAAGGGAGCCAGCGACCTGCAAGGCTAGGGCTAAGGTCATATGACCACCAAGGACCAATCACGGGTCTAGAGGAGTAAGGGGCCCTGCTTCAAAGAAAAGAGGGCAGCTCATCTGTTGGAATAGAAAACCCAGTTCCCCCTATTGCTTTCCCTCACGCTTTCTTGTCCCTAAAGCCACACTCACCCCTGAGGTACTGAGTTATGAGAAGGGCTGCCTTCACTCTGCCCAGCAGCCAGGGCACCAGCGTCTCCAGCTCTCAGCAACTTGATCCCCTTGCAGAAAGAAAACAGTCATTATCAAAAGCCAATTGTCGTTCCGCCTCTTTAGAAAATTTTCCATTAAAGATAAAGCAAATTTTAATTAGATTAAGTATCCAATTACTGTAATTACATTTTTTAAAAATTCACATCAGGAAGATGACCCTTTTTAAAAAGGGTTACAGGAATAATTAGTGTATTCATATTAACCAAAATGTATTGGGTAATATTTATACCCAGAAGACAAAGTACATTCTACACATTTCACCTTTGGGGAAAGCTTGCAAATGTTTTGGCAGTGGCATGAATATTTATAGGCAAGAGTGTGCTTTAGCGAGATTATGTGAGGAAGCATTTAAATGCTCGTCCATTTTTACCCAGGGGTAAAGTATACAGAAAATGTAGTTCAGAGATTATGGATATGCAAAGAGTGACTTAAGCAGGAAATTTCTATTAGTTTGCTTAATTAATTGGCGCTGAAGACTATTTCTCCTTATTCAGAGCAGAGGGAAGGTATCTGGCTGTGACTTCTCTTTGGAAGTGGTGAGGTCATTGTCCACTTGCCCACAAGAGGCCCCTGTCTTCATATTCCTTATCTTTGCCTACCCTTTCCCATTGCAGAAGGAATCTGAGCCTTCTAGCTTTCCTCTGAAGTTTTTTTCATCTGATTCTAATTTTCTTCCTTCAGGCTTGCCTTTAGGAGCAGCTTCTAAGGCTGATTCTATCACGCACGCGCTAGTTCCCTCAAGCTCTGTGGGAGAGGAGGCACGGTTCCCATTTTGTCTATGAGAAACCCAGAGGTTCTCTAGAGCTTGGATGGCCTCTGGGTATTGCACTACAGAACTGGTCTCTTGAGAAGCTCTGCTGACTGACCTCAGACCTGTGTGGCCTCTGCTCTGCCTGTCGGGAAGCTGCCCGTCTGTGTGAGATGTCCCACCTTTGCTGCCGCTGACACACATCAACTAGGGCTCCCCTTGCTGATAGAGCTTATAATATCTTTCAAGCCAATACCTGAGTGGGGAACAGTGGGTGCTAAAAGAAGCCAGGAGATGACTTTGTTGGATCCTGCCTTGGGAACACGAGCTCCCCAGTGCGGATAACATCAAGAAACCGTATGCAATGACTTTGGATACTCACAATTGTCAGGTGCTTGGCACTCTCCTTTTTATTCATCTTTCAAAGTACACTGCCTTCTATGCGTTCCACATACATAAATTTTATTTTTGCTTTTTTTAAAAAGTTCTTTTTCTGGAAATTTTGTAGTTATAAGCCTCTCCCTTTCCCTATATTCTGGCTCCGTGGATATCATTTCTTTAATGGCTATACCAATTTCTTGTCTGTAGGAAGGACTAACTCTCCACAATGGGACTACCATCATTCCTTATTCACTCTTCCTTAAGGTGCCTTCTAGACAGATCAGAAGTTTAGGGTTACCCTTGCTTATGTAGATTTCAAAGCCAACATTTGCTAGAGAATGTATTTTTAAAAAATGAAGCCAGGTGTGTTGGCTCATGCCTTTAATCCTAGCACTTTGGAGGCAGAGGCAGCTAGATCTTTGTGAGTTCAAGGCCATCTTGGTCTATACATCAAGATCTAGGCCAGACATGGCTACACAGTGAGGCCCTGTCTCAAAGAGGGGGAAAAATCAATATATGTCTGTGAAGTCAATAGTCTGGGGCTTTAAGACATCTTCCTATGAAAGCCAGTTCTTGCTCAGCCTTGCCACAGAAGAAGATGCAACCCTGTCACTCTAGGGCTCCCATCTAGGTGAGCAAACCTAACAAACCCCACAGGAATAGCACCCAGAGGAACCCATCAAAAGTTAGCACAAGCCAGAGTCCACGAGAACCTTCCAGAAGTTGTTCCTGTAGCTGTGGACACTGTATTTAAGACTGGCAACGAGAGGGGTTAGGTAAAGGGAATTGGGTAAATTGGCATTCTGAATTCCAACAGACAGAGCTCTTGCAGACCTATGGAGGAGATGATATTTTAGGCTAAAGGATGGGTTATACAGGTCCTTAAAGGGGAGGCCTATGGGATGGGAAGGATATGATGATGACCAACGGGAAGAGAAGAGTGCACAGAGCTCTTGCTGCACCCTGCTGTGAGGCAGATGGGGTGTGGAGCATACCTAAGGGCAGCTGTTTTCTTCTTTCTTGGCACTTTCCTTGTTTTCCTCATGTTGATTTCTCCCATACCTTACTTTCACATCTCAGATGAAATTCCTCCTCTTACACACTTCTCACGAGAGTTCTCTGTTTCTCTTCTCTCTTAAGTCCTGTGCGCAACTGCCTTCCAGGGAGGCCTCATATTTAGGAAACAAAGAAATGGCTGCCACTTTAATCCAATCACTTTACAGTTACTTATGAGTGAATACCCTGGAATACTTCCCACTACCTCCTTTCTCCCTGTAGAAACTCTGGAAGCATCCTTATATTAAAGACAGTTTAACCTCAGCATGGACCTCCCGTAGCTGCTAATCACCAGGGTCACCAACAGGAGGTGCCTATCCCCCACTGGGGACCTTAATTGTCTCTTTGGTCTAATAACTGAGGGTCTTTTAGTTTCTCCTCATCTCTCCTGCCTACCTTTATTCTTCTAGAATGGGTCTTTTGGGGGCTCCCAGTCACAGGGGATGCCAAGGCCAGCCCAGAATGTACTGTTAGAAAGATACTGTTTGTTTCCAGTGAGAGAACAAGTAACCCACAGTTATCTGTTGTCCCTAGTTATTTTATGCCCCTTTGCCAAGCTGGAATGATTTTCTACACCCAAAAGTCCTTTCCAGCATCTTTCCCTTACAGGCCGGAAATACATCCTTTCGCTAGGAGGACTGATGCATTGGGAACTACACTCCTTTGGTCTGCTGTCCCTTCACCATGCCACAAATGCATGCTTGAACTCACTCCTGCTTCTTTCCTTTACACTAGCATCACTGCTGAGTCCTTGTGTGGTCCTCATGTCTGCTCCAGGTCTGGGCTTTTGCTCTAATATTGCCTCCTCTCACTTCCAGAGTTTTCATCATCATTTTTCTGATAAGTTTCCCCTAAACACACACACATTTGTTTCTTCCCTTAAAAAAAAGAGCAGCCCTAACCAGATACAGTGGCACATACATGTAGTCCAGCACTTACAATGTGGAGGCAGGAGGACTAGAAGTTCAAAGACAGCCTCAGCTACATGGCAAGTTCTAGGCTAGCCTGGGGTATGCAAAAAACCCTATTCTTGAACAACAAAGAACAAATATAGGCCTTCCTTAGCACTCGAAATCACCACTGTCCTTGTATTCACTTCTTTCCATTCAATCAGGTACAGACTGGACTTGATTTGCCAGCTCTACTTCCCTGACGTTTGTTCAGGTTTTAGCTCAAAGCTATCAGATTTGTGATCTCAGTTCTCTTAGACTATGTTTTAAAACCTTGCTTTGAAATAGACCTGCATTTTTCTAGAGGATTTTATTATAGTATACTTCCGGATCCAGGATGCTATAAGCCACCACAGAGCACAGCCAGCCAGGGCTTGACTGGAGCAGCCAATCACCTGTACCCGTTGAGAAGGTTTCTGTCACTTCTAGGACCACACTTCATCTGGCCGCAGTGCTGAGTGTGGACCCAGCTAGGTACTCTGGACCTTTGTGTTTTCATTTTTCACTGGGTGACGTCCCTGGTCTAATGTGATCTTGATCTCTGTCCATTCACTATGGCTACTGGCTGAAGTTTCAGCCACCAGTTCACTCGTCTTCACACGGTCCTCCACCCTCATCCTGCTATAACAATATTCATCTCGTATCCACCACCTTCCTCCTCTCTTTTCTGTACTTCCTAACTTTCTTGTTCTAATGGATACTTGGCTATTTCCTCTGGGCTGTTCCCTTTGCATTGTTTTTTTCCCTAAAGAAGATTTATTTGTCTTCTCATGACTCAAAGCTCAGGAACGTAATAGGTGTATAACTCAACCTTCCTCATGCTTTCAAATATCTCCTTTATAAGCAAGCAAGCAAGCAAACCAACCATTACTACCACCACTGACAACAGCAAAAATATAGTTCCAGGTCAGTAAAGTGCTTTGTCTTACAAGTGTGAAGAACAAAGTTCAATTACCAGAACATGGTAAAAACAAAGCAAAAAATAAATAAATAAAATAGGCACAGTGACCCATGCTTTTCAGCCTAGTGCTGGGAGGTGGAAATAGATGGATTCTCTAGGGCTTGCTAGCCAGCTACCCTTGCTAAACTAATCTACATCATAGTCTCAAAGGCCAGTAAAAGACCCTGCCTCAATATGTAGAGTGAACGGTGTTCCTGTGACACTTGAAGTTTTCTGAGATTGTCCTCTTGAGAATACCCACATTTAAGCATGCACACCTATACTTACACACACACACACACACACACACACACACACACACACACACACAGAGAGAGAGAGAGAGAGAGAGAGAGAGAGAGAGAGAGAGAGAGAGACCCTTTAAAAATGTATCATCTTCTTGTTTCCTGATCATTATCTTCATCTACCCATTTCTGTCCACACACAGGAATTTCATCACAGGATTGTTAACTAGATTTTCATTGTTTCCTCTTTACTTTCTGCAAATACTCTTGCTGATGCCATCTTCTGCTTGGTTTAATTTGGCATTGATTATATTACCAATTGACTTCAGCTTATACATATCTTCTAAGCTGAGCTTATGTTCCAAATATTTCTTTGTGGGTATTTCATGAAACTTCAAGCTCAAAACTTGAACTCATGATCATCTTAGCAACTTTATTCTGTTCCTGTTCTGAAATTTTTGTTACATAGAATCAGTGCCTACCAGTCACTCAAGCTAGAATTTGGGATGTTATTCCAGACGCCCCTGTATCTTTTGGTGACATATCCCCTGAGTGTTTGCTTCCTAACCTACCCCTGTTATCCATAAGCTCAAAGCTTCTCTGGTCTAATCTCTGTAGAGAGTAAAACTGGTAGTTCTAGGGTAAGTATCCCTGCATTCAAATCACAAATTCCAATTTATACTGGGTAGTTGTTGGGAAGTTTCTTACGCTTTTTGTGCCTTGTTTTTCTCATCTCTCAAATGGCATATAATATTACTTTCCTCGTATAACTACAGGACAATCGATTGAGTTATATTTGCTGCCTGGCTTTGGCAACTTGACACCTGGTCTAGTCACCTAGGAGGGAGGAACCTCAATTTCAGAATTGCATCTAACAGTTTTTCCTGTGAGTATGTCTGTGGGAGCGGTTTCTTGATTGATAGTTGATGTGAAAGGACCCATCCCATTGAAAGGTACCACCCCTGGGCAGGTGGGCTAGAGTTGTATAAGAACGGTAGCTGAGCAAGCAGAGGAACAAGTCAGCATTTCTCTATGGTCTCTGCATCAGGTCCTTCCGTGGCTTCCTTTGATGATAGACTGGAAGTTGTAAGCCAAGTCAGCTGTTTCTTAGTCCAGGTTGATTTTAGTCATGGAGTTTATTCCAGCAAGAATGAAGTAACTAGAGCAATAGGTGCGACCCTGAGAACATTGTAAGGACTGAATAGCTTTTGCCAGCATGGATGACATAAACAGTAAGACATTCTGATGTCTACAGATAAACATCTGTAGAAAAGATACTTACTTTTTTTTTTTGGCTTGTTTGTTTTATTTTGTTTTGAAACAGGCCCCTCCCTCTCTCTCTCTCTCTCTCTCTCTCTCTCTCTCTCTCTCTCTCTCTCTCTCGCCAGTTCTCGGTGTAGATGAGGCTGGCCTTGAACTCACAGATATCCACCTGCCTCTGCTTCCCAAGTGCTGCGATTAAAGGTGTGCACCACCATGCCTAGCTTGGATATCTGCTTCATAACTAGACTCTCTACCAGTCCTTCTTAATTCAGCTGCATGCCCCAGTCTGACCTTTGCAGATACCCAGTGTTTCCAGTCGATAGAATTTATAGATTCTTGGGAACTTATAGAGGCTTTCCCTTTTGTAACCAATTAACCTTTTATGCTGTACACCTTCTCTATCCAATTGGTAGCTGATGTTACATGTTGCTACTGGGCCACTGAAATATGACCGACTAGTGCTACACAATCTGAAATATTTTGGCTATATCAATTTAGATAGAAACTTATTTCACATGTTTATTTTAGACCCTTTAATGTGACTAGTAGAAAATCTGAGATGATGATGATGATGATTTGGTTTTTTGAGACAGGGCTTCTCTGTGTGGCCTTGGCTGTCTTGGACTTACTTTGTAGGCCAGGCTGGCCTAGAACTCACAGCCATCTGCCTGCCTCTGCCTCCCGAGTGCTGGGATTACAGGCGCTTGCCACCGCACCCAGCCTGAGATTACGTTTTTACTGGGTGATGTTGCTCTGTCCTTACCCAGTGTTGACCCTTCTCATCTGATACCCTGTTTCCTATCATTCTCTTCAGTCTTGTAGGTTTATACACTTTTTCATTTCTGGAAGTGTCCAAGGGAAAGCAGAAATAAATATATGTGTCACACTCAGAATATACTTTTGAGATCTGCAGTCTCACCACTTTAAGTCTGGCCACCAACTGCACATCCAGCTTAAAATAAAGTACTGGTAGTTCTCTGAACACAGCAGGATGCTGTGGACTTTTCCTGCCTTAGCTTTCTTTGCTTGCTTTTCCTGGAATACCCTTCTAACCCCTCTCACCTGTCTGCCTATTAAATAAAGAGCTTAAAATTCAGCTCAGCAGAGCCTTTCTTGACTCCTTTTTGCAGCTGAGCTGACTGTAGAGTCCAGAATTTTGTTTGGGTACCTACCTGTCTCTCAGTGGAACCCATTTGATTCATCATAGCCTGCAAGGCTAGCCAGATTTTGATGGGTAGCTTAAAACTAAAAGAGCATTTGTTAAACGGATACAGACAGGTAGCATAGAGGCAAGGTTTTGAAACAGATGCAGATGCTGCTGCTGGCTGACTCTCCTCCTCTCCCCTCTCCTCCTCTCCCCTCTCCCCTCTCCCCTCCTCCTCCTCCTCCTCCTCCTCCTCCTCCTCCTCCTCCTCCTTCTTCTTCTTCTTCTTCTTCTTTTTCTTCTCTCTTCTCTTCTCTCTCTCTCTCTCTCCTCTCTCTCTCTCTCTCTCTCTCTCTCTCTCTCTCTCTCTCTCTCTCTGTTTATCGAGGCAGGGTTTCTTTGTGGAATAGCCCTGATTGTCCTGGACTCACTTTGTAGACCAGGCTGGCCTCAAATTTACAGAGCTAGACCGGCCTCTGCCTCCCGAATGCTGGAATTAAAGACGACGTGCGTCACCACACCTGGCTTTGAAAAGGCTTAAGGGTAATTGTTATAAGCTGTTTCTTCTGCTGAGCTATTGGCAGGTGAGGATGATATCTGGGATTTTCCAGGTAGAGGGAACAAGATGAGCAAAACTCACTTGAAACAAGAAATTTGGTAGCAAATAATGAGTCATCCAGTCTCTAAAGTGCATCAGTAAGACTAGATAATACAGGGCCTTGAGGTCAGAGAAAGAAACTTGAAATCGTTCTGAAGGTCATGGTAGGTTTCGGAAGGCTTCATGCTATGGGCAACCGCTGAATAGTGCTGAAATTTGAATTTATCGCTATTGGCTGCAGATGGAGCATGGGAGCCAAGTAAGTTGGGAAAGTGAGTTTCTCCCACAAAGGAGGAAAGGGTTTACGGGTGGATGGCAAGCAAGGATGGAGAAAAGTGCAAAACTGTCAGGTTTAGGCGTTAGGATGCCCAGGCCTAGGTGACTGCCGGACGCAGGGCGAGCTAGAAGGTAGAAAAGCTTGCGGTTGGTACACACCACTCCGCCCTAGGGGCTCACTGGCGTAGCCGAGGGCATGCTTGTCTTGTCCCTCGCGCGCCGCCGTCCGCGTAGCCCGCGGGTCGGGTGTGAGCCCGCAAGCGCGCTGCGGTTCCGGTTCCGGTTCCGACTCCTGAGCCGCTCGGTACGCAGCCATGGCGTACTCCACCGTGCAGAGAGTGGCTCTGGCCTCCGGCCTCGTCCTGGCCGTGTCGCTGCTGCTCCCCAAGGCCTTCTTGTCCCGCGGGAAGCGGCCGGAGCCGCCGCCCGGTCCGGAAGGTGAGCCTCGGCTGGACAGCTGCGTCGCTCGCAGGCGGTCGGGGGCCCTCCTAGGCTCACATCCCTCCCTTCCGCGGCTTGCAGGTCATCTTGTCGCCTGTGTCTGAGTTTAGAGTCAGTAGGTTTCCTCTCTCAGCCGTGCGTCTGTTGGAGCGTTGGTTTTGGTAATGGAATTTCGTCTTGGTTTTGGGCGCTCAATGGTTAAGCCTCTTGTTGCCTCTTGAGCTGGGCTTGGTGGTTGCATCACTGTAAAGGCAAGGCCAGCCTGGTCTGCTTAATGAGTTCCAGGCCAGAGACCTCGTCTCAAAACAAGAAAAAACATCAAGATTTTGTTTCATAATTTAAAACATTTTTGTATCTGAGGTAGCGATAAACAAGTTATTGCACTCCTCATGCCTGTTAATTCTTGTTTTCTGGTATGAATGTGTTGTTTCAAAATCAGCCTCTTTGACTATTACATTGTGGCAGTTTGACCGAATCTGTAAATGCAGGGACCTGAATACTGGGAGAAGGGACTAGAACAATTTGCTATTATTCACAAAGTTCTGCACAAAGTTTGTCATGTGAATAATCCCTGTAACATCCTTGGGCCTTGGGAACGGTCTGCGAACGGCCTCCTCTGGTTTCAGCCTCCTGGTTGCTGGACAGCTCCCTTTGAACTGTAATCCTCTTTGAATTTTGTGCATATTGGCTGTCCTTCCATCCTCCGGGAGCATTAGAGATGAAAAACACTATAAATGCAAAGCGCCATGCTCTAGGGGCTGAAGGCAGGTTGAGCACGTTATTCTGCCTGCAGAATGTGTGGTTGATGAGCTATGCTTGTAAAGCTGCCATTCCCCCCCCCACACACACACTTTCTGTCATTACAAAACTCAAAAAGTGTTGCCCCTTTTCCCTCCATCTGTGGTTTTTGTCTTGAAGAGTACATCTGTGATGATCTTGAGCAGTGAAGGGTTTTTAAACCCCATTTCCCTGGTTGAAACATCTTAAGGACATGCTTTGGAAGCGAGTGGAGGACGCTCCTGCTTCCCAGTGTTGTAAAGGGCGTGGAGTGCATGGTAGATGTGACTCCTTCCCTTGGGAACCCAGGCCTGGTGCTCAGCGTTCCTATCTGGAGGTCTTTGCCCCCTTCTGTTTTCTTCATTCCTGAAATGCCCGTCTCTTGCTTCCCTCTCATCACTCCAGTTTCTGTTCAGATGTACGCCTCTAGACTTTGCCTGCTGACCCCAGTTAAAGTAAAGCTTCCCGCAGGACCACTTTAAAGGTGGTTTTGACCATACAGTACGTCCTATCACATGTCACACACAGAGGGTTCAAACACTCACTGAATTGCACAGAACAGGTATCAAATCCCTGCCTGGGGCTCCTCCTGGTTGAATAGAGGAAAATAGATGTGTTACCAGGTAAGTACCAACGTGTCAGTTGCTGGTTCATTCTGGCCTGTGCACCTGGTACAGCAGAGATGTACATATGGAACAGTCTGCTATTACAACTTAACAAAGGTTTTATAGAGAAGTCCCCTGCCGCAACCAATACATGTACCATGCAATTCGGCTGTTTAAGCACATAAGTCAATTTTTCCCCCCATATCCAGAGTTGTGTAGCCATCAGCCCAACATGTTTTAGAACATTTCATCACCTCCCAAAAGCAATCTGTACCTTTTAGGTGCCAGCACTCGCCTCATTTCTCCTTTGGTGGCAACAACCAGTCCTCTTTTTGTGCATCTGTAGGATCACCTAGATTCTTCCTGTGGGGCTTCTTTAACCTAGCATGACGTCTCTAGCATGTACCTCATTCCTCTTCACGCTTGAATAGTTGATAGATCTCACTCCGCTGATCTCTTTGTTAGTTGGTAGACAATTTGGGTTGTTTTGCCTTTCGGCTCTTACCACTGGTTTAAAGATTTCTGTGTGGACTTACACTTGTGATTGGACCTGAGAGTATCCTTACCTTGTCATACTGTTATATTTTCCTTTTTGAGAAACTGCCAGGTAGTTAACAAAGCAAGTTCACCACTTCACGGGCCTGCAGCAGTTTGTGAATGCTCTGATTTCTCTACATCTTGCCATCTAGGGACAAGGTTGAAATGACTGTGGCCATCTTGGGTCGTAACCACCATGATCACCTTTGAGTAATCCTCGTAAACTTCCTGGCAGAGTCTAGACAAAAGCTTAGAGTGGCGTGTGGCACTGTGTGAGCAGAGCCAGGTGCTGTTGAGACTGTGCCTCCCATCTTTGGCATTAGCTTGAGACAAACATGTGTTCCTGGGTTTATAGAAACCATTATGTCTTGATGGTTACCAAAGCCCCCTTCTTCTGACCCAGATAATGGAGAATCACCAGGCTTTCTTCTATCTTGACCACCACATTTCTGTCAGTAAGTCCCAAACAAATGATGCTGCAGTCTTGGGTCTATCTATCTTTCTTTGGTCTCCTGGGACCTTGAAGCTGGTATAGACACTAGGTTAGATTTTTTTCCAGACCATTGATGGCCTATCCTTCTAATTACAGCCAGCCTAATGAGTCAAGCATAGTGTGTCCTTGTGGTTGTGTTTTATCTCTCTGGTGACTGATGGTATTAAGGGATGTGTGTGTGTTTGCCTTTTGCATATCTTCGGTAGAGAAACATCTGCTCAAGTCTTTTATCTTTGTCATTTGTTATTGAGTTGTACATGTTGCTATATATTCCACTCTTACTAGTTCATTATCTTCTTCCATTCAGTGTTGTGCTCACTTTCCTCAAAAAAGGGAAGTTTTGCCGTTTTTGATGGATTTCAGTTTCTTTTAGTGTCAGATATGTCTACGACAAATCATTGTCTTATCTGAAGATTTATTCCTATGTTGGCAAGATCTATTGTTTATGATCCTGCATTGACAGCTCTCTCTCTCTTTCTTTCTTTCTTTCTTTTTTTTAAACTTTTGAAGACTAGGACCTGAACTGAGGTTCCCCTGAGGCACTGATAATATGGAGAAGGTTATTGCTGTCAGAACCAGTAATAGCCTGGGTCCAAGGCCTTGAGGGAGCTGTGGTTTAAGATCCTGAGAACCCAACTCTTGCCACTCAAAGGGGGCTATGGTTATCAGCGCCAAGGCCCTTGGGATGATTCCGTTTTGAAACATATCTAGATTAGTTTCCCACTGATTTTGTCCCATTGTATGATTTTTTTTTTTCTGTCATTGTACCATTTTCCCTTTCAGGAAAAACTATTTTGTTTTTGTTTTTGTTTTTGAGACAGGATTTCTTTGTGTATCCTTGGTTGTCCTGGACTCCACTTTGTAGACCAAGATAGCTTCAAATTCACAGAAGTCCTCCTGCCTCTGCCTCCCCAGTGCTGTGATTAAAGATGTGCTCCACCATGCCCAGCTTTTATTATTATCTTTATCTTTATTGTCTCTTTTCCCACTTAGAAACGAGGGCAGGTATTTATGTTTGTCCCATTGTTGTATTCCAGCTGTAGGCAGATGTATATACTGCAGACAGTGTTTACTGAACACATGCAAGAATGAGTGAATTAGTATGTGCTGCCCAGTGTCCACTGTTCAAGTTTTTGAGCTATAACCATTCCCATTAATTGTCATTCTTATATTTTTGACTGTGAGCCTAGCCTTTAATGGCTGAGCCATCTCTCAAGTCAAATTATGTCATTCTTTATGGTTACATAATTGGTCTTGCTTCCATGCATTAAATACTATCCATCTTGTAAATTATATTTGTAAAGAGCTTTAAGTGAGATCAGTGTGTTATATGATACAAACAAAATTGAAAGTATGTATTCATTAGAAATATGTCCACATTTTAACAGCTGTTATAGCCGGACTGTAGGATTATGGGTGGCTTTTATTCTTTACATGTTTCTGTGCTTTTTTGATAAGGGTGTCCGATTCTCTTATGATCAGAGAATATATAATGGCTCCTTCCTCCCATCTCCCAGTCCCCCACTGGAAGAATTCTTTTCAGGACCTACTAGAGAGCTCTAGCATGCCTGCTTCTCTATAGTGATAGACTCCACGAGCCACTCTATGCTCTGCATGTAGACTCCACGAGCCACTCTGTGCTCTGCATGTAGACTCCACGAGCCACTCTATGCTCTGCATGTAGACTCCACGAGCCACTCTATGCTCTGCATGTAGACTCCACGAGCCACTCTATGCTCTGCATGTAGACTCCACGAGCCACTCTATGCTCTGCATGTAGACTCGCATAAACGAGCCTAACTCTATGCTCTGCATGTAGACGCCACGACCACTCTATGCTCTGCATGTAGACTCCACGAGGCCACTCTGTGCTCTGCATGTAGACTCCACGAGCCACTCTGTGCTCTGCATGTAGACTCCATGAGCCACTCTATGCTCTGCCTGTAGACTCCACGAGCCACTCTGTGCTCTGCATGTAGACTCCACGAGCCACTCTGTGCTCTGCATGTAGACTCCATGAGCCACTCTATGCTCTGCATGTAGACTCCATGAGCCACTCTATGCTCTGCATGTAGACTCCACGAGCCACTCTATGCTCTCTGCATGTAGACTCCACGAGCCACTCTGTGCTCTGCATGTAAACTCCATGAGCCACTCTATGCTCTGCATGTAGACTCCACGAGCCACTCTGTGCTCTGCATGTAGACTCCACGAGCCACTTTGTGCTCTGCATGTAGACTCCACGAGCCACTCTATGCTCTGCATGTAGACTCCACGAGCCACTCTGTGCTCTGCATGTAGACTCCATGAGCCACTCTATGCTCTGCATGTAGACTCCACGAGCCACTCTGTGCTCTGCATGTAGACTCCACGAGCCACTCTGTGCTCTGCATGTAGACTCCATGAGCCACTCTGTGCTCTGCATGTAGACTCCACGAGCCACTCTATGCTCTGCATGTAGACTCCATGAGCCACTCTATGCTCTCTGCATGTAGACTCCATGAGCCACTCTATGCTCAGCATGTAGACTCCATGAGCCACTCTATGTTCAAGATGCAACAATAATTATCTTGATTCTTTTGGACTTCATCTTGTGTAATTCATAAAATTTTCTTTAGTTCAGTTACCTTATTTTGCAGTTCTGTTGGTACAAATTATTTGATGAATTGACTTGAGCGAACCTTTTTTCTGGAACTTTCCCCACTTATTATTGTTAATTATCCATTTAACCTGAAAGTTGTCCCCGTTGATAGAATGCATAAAGGCCAAGAAGTTCTGCTTTCTCTGCATCATCTGTTTTTAAAAATCATTTCTTTTACCACTAGATAAGTTTCCTTTTTTTGTTGTGCACATTACTAATAACAGTGCCTTTGTTTTTGGATTTTTTTTTTTGCTGTCATTTTTGCAGATCTTAACTTGCTTTGGACTATGGCCTCCTTGCCCAGCTTTTTTATTTTTTATTTTTCGAGACAGGGTTTCTCTGTCTTCTTGGCTGTCCTGGACTCACTTTGTAGACCAAGCTGTCCTTGAACTCACAGGGATCCACCTGCCTCTGCCCACTGAGTGCTGAGATTACAGATGTGTGCCACCATGCCCAGCCTTAAAAAAAGTCTTAACCATGTCTTTCTGAGCTTGTACTGCACAGCTCTTACTCTTGTTGCTGCAGCCACTAAGAGGATATATATATATATATATATATATATTTCTTGCTGGTCACAGCAGTGCTCCCTCTGCTTCCCTCACATACCTCTTGTGGAGCATAAACTTCAGCACACTGGACCAAGCTAACACTCTGACCAGTGTTAGTTGAGTCAGACTTTGAATGACGTCAAAGTGGTTAAATTCTCCAAGATGCTAGAACTGGCATCAGCAGAGTCTTGTCTCCCACCTGCCCTGCCTGGGAGCCTTTGATGCTCCCACAGCCACACATCTGAACATGCCTGCCATGCTGTCCAGTGAGCCCCTCACGTTAGTACTTAGGGCAATTCCTTAATGGCTGCTTCCCACGAAACTCATTCATTCCCTGGAATAACAGCTCAGTCTCTCTTGCCACTGTGCACTTGAGTGGTGCAGAACACATTGAGTTTTGATTTCTCTGAGCTACAGAAATGCATACACATGCATTATATGCCACATAGCGCTTGTTACTTTAACTGGTGCCTTGAATATTGGTATATAAGTGCCAAAGGACAGATGTCTTATCATGTCTGTTCTTATGAAATATCAGATATCTGCACTGAAGGAGTGTTCAGAGACTACAGAGGATAGGAGCCTTGCAGGAGACTGGTAAGGAAGAATTGGTCAGAGCTGTTCCAGCTCCACATTAAGTCCTGTTGAGTTAAGTATTGCTGCCTCAACTGCAGTGTGCAAGGAGAAGCTTCTGCCTCTTAAGGACCTGGCCATTAAGACCGCTCTTGAATTGTGGTTAGCAGAGATACAAACACATCCATTTCTGTATTGATTTATCTGCCCCATGAAGACCTTTCATGAACTGCTCTAATGAGAAATATAAACACATCCAGTTCTTTATTGATTTATTTGTCCAAGAATGAAATGCTACAGATGGTTAATGCTCTTTTTCAGGAAGCTTTTTTGTTAATAGTGCAAGACTGTGTTTGTCTTATGAGCAGTAGGGTGGTTATTAACAAGCAAAAGTGAAACTCACTCTAGAAAGCCATTAAGTTTTCAGTCAAATCTAAATGATATGCTAAAGGAAGACTTAATGATCAAATAAACCTAAATATGGGGAAAGCTTTCAATAAACTGTTTAGATTGAGTCAAGTTACATTTTATTGGATATTTAAGTACTTTTGGAGGTCGTCACACAGCTGCTTTCTGCATTGGAAAATTTATAAATTTTAATGTCTTTAGTATTTTTATTTGGATCTTTTCATCTACTTTACAATTTTATTATATTTATTTATTTAGTGGAGTGGGTAAGAAGGTTTGTGCCATAATACAGGAGCCAGTTCTCCCTTTCATTGTGTGGATCCCAATGGCTGAACTCGGATTATCAGGCCTGGAAGCAAAGACTTTGCCCACTGACCTATTTATTACTGGTCCTCATCCACTTCTTTGATTTGTGTATGGTGCATATGTGTAGTACAGCGTATGTGCACACACATCCACCCCACCCCACACACACTCACACATACACACGCACGCACACACATAACACACCCACACTCACACTCTCACACATCTGAGAGGTGAGGCTTCCCTGTGGAGGGTGGTTATCCGTATAAAGAGAAGACTCCCTTCATCTTCAGTGTTCTGATCCCAGCCTCAAGTACATCCTTGGTTTTAGAAATTTTAGGTCAAAGGCAAAGTTTGAGAGAATGAATCTAGAAAGGTAGGGTTTGCAAGGCGAAAATAAATTTCATTTCCAGGTTTGAGGTGATAAACCTACAAAAGACATAAACAATTGGTGTTAAGGAGAAGATAAAGCTCTTAAGGGAGAAGTCAGAATTATGGCTATACATTTTGGAAATTATAATGAATTCCTTAAGAATGAACACATTTGCAAAAGTGAAAGAGACAAGTGTTGAGACAGAATCTTGGATAAACTAAAGAACTATTCAAGCAGACTGAGAAGAGCAAAGTATTGACCAGGCAGCTTGGAAGAGTTATGTCCCATATGGATCAAGGTAGGCCAATGTGACAGAGGGTTGTTCCGATTAACACTTGTTGAGTGGCTGATATGTGATAGTTGATCGCCACTTTCCTGTATTGCAGAGAAACAGTAAGCACGAGGACTGAGAAAAGCCACTGATTTGGTTGATGAGCGGGAACACATGCTGCAGTAGCTTCTTATCTGCAGCCATGTCAGGGCTGCAGCTTAGCCTGTGTCTCACACAGCACCAGGCATGCCGGAAAGTGGTCAGTGGTGAACATGGGAACTGTTAGAATGAAGAATTCCTTCTAGGCTTTCAGTCTTTGCCATCTAGCCCACATGTTCCATTTCTCTGCAAATTATTTTCCACTTTCCAAAGTGCATTATCTAGTTTTTCAACATCTCTGTGATGTCATGAGTAACCCTTTTCATTCTAAAATAGGTCTTATCAATAACCTTTTGGGTCAGTTCAGTGTTGGTTTTGAAACTCTTACTCTCTTCTTACCCCCATGAGTCATTCCTCAACTCCAAAGTTCTGGGGGACTGCAGGGGGGGGGGCGACTCAATGCGTAGACACTTGTGCATTTCTATAGAGACGTCTCCATTCAGACCTTCTGCCTATTTTGAATTGGGTTGTCTGTTACTATTGAATATTAAGAATTTAATAGTGATTTGGATACTAGCCCTCATCAGGTAAATGATTTGTAAGTCTTTATCCCATTCGCTGGGTTGTAGTTATTTCCTTGATGCTGTCTTTTACAGGACAAAATTTTTAAATTTTAATTATGTTATATTCACTTTCTTTTTGTTTGTTGCTTTGTTTTTACATCTTAATCCAAGATTATGAAGACGTTTATCTATGTTTTCTCTAATTAAAAATTTTACCTGTTATACCTAATTCTTCCATCTATGTCATGTTAATTTTTAGTATAGTGTGAGATATAGATCCATTTTGTTTATATTTACACATTACTATCGAATGTGGTGTGACTGTCTTTACACATTTGTTGAAAGCCTAGATCCTTCTTCCTCTCCCACTCCTTCCAGCTATATTTATGTATGTATGCATATATATTTTCCATGAACATACATAACTATGAGGAGATTTAATTTATAAATTAGGTAAAGTAATATATTACCAGTAACTAGTAATAAAGCAGGACAGTTGTAATAAGATGCTGTGGTAGAACTGGTGGCGTCATTGCTCTTCAGCTTTGCGGCCATTACTAAGTAAAATAAGGGTCACTTGAGCAGTGCTGCCGTAATCACCCTGATAACAGGGACTGCTAAGCAATTAGCAAGCAGGGCGCCATACCTCATGGGTACTATGGCTATAGGGATGATTTATGCACTAGGTGGGGTGGGTGAGGTGGCATAATTGTGTCATACCACTCAAAATGGTGTGTATATTATTACTTATGAACTGTTTATTTTTAGACTTTTCCACTTACTATTTTTAGATCATGGCTGTCTGTAGGTAACTGAACTTACAGAAAGTAAGACCATGTATAAACTAAGTAGACTGCTATATTTTGGTTTCTGTTACTGCCTAAAATGGCCAGCAGTCAAAATAGCATGTCATGTTCTATCTATTTCTCAAGAATATATTGTATCTGAAAACAGATCTGGCATCAGTCTTTAACCAGGTGGGTTGTTGTTGTTTTGAGATAGTCTCACTGTACAGGCCATGGTGGCAGGACAGCCAGGGACTCTAGACCCCTTTGCCTTTGTGAGTGCTGAGATTACGGGTATATCCACACCTAGCTTTCAGTCAGTTTATTCTTCTAGTGGCCTTTTCTGTCCTCTGACTTTTATGATATTAGTTTGCTTTTGCGTGCTGTTGGTCACTCACCCCCATTATGTGTGAGGCCACATGTTCCTCCAGGCTTTTCTATGTCGAGAAGAGCTCATCCAGTTTCCTGGCTTTGCCAGTTGGGTCGAGCAGAGCTGCTACTCAATCTGACTGCAGTCAGATAACATTTCTCGCTGTATTCCACCCATGCCTCTGTTGCAAGTGAGCTCGGCTTTACCCAACCGTGAGCGAGCCTCTCAGTCCTTCATATCTTCTCCTAGTAAACTAGGTCTCTTCCAGCTCTCTGCTATGTTTGCTATTAAATGCTACTGCTAATTACATGGTGGTAGTCTTTTTTACAGCTCTAGCCATCACCTCAGCCAGGCACCTGGACCTCACAACTAACTTACTGTATTAGCTTTCTGTGATTCCTTCTAGATCCTTCTTTCTGTTTTATTAGGCCCTGTGCTCACTGCCAGCTTAATCCCTGCCAAGTACCTTTTTCATTAAGGTGGTTTCCTCATCCAAGATCCAGGGTCTCGCACAGTGGTGTGCACACTATTCCTGCCTCTACTACCCTTTCCTTAACTCCTGTTACTTCCTTAATGGTGCCACACTTGTCTGGCGGTGTTTCCTTGCTTGCAGTCTCCATTTCCTTCATCAGTTGGCTCCATTGATGGTGCTCTCTTCCTTTTAAAATGTTTGCATCCCTGTAGTGTTTAAAGGTGGAATCTGCAGTAATGAAAACCTTGGTGATAACCTTGCTCGTATCTGTCTTTGTTGTGGACATGCTGCCTTTGATCGACATTGTTTCATGAGGAACTTCATTTCTATTTTTGTTTATGGCTCTTTCTACCTAGGCAGAATCTTAATAGCACCATCAGTCTGCAGTTTAAAATAATGTAAAAGAATGTCTTTTATCCCATTATCTCATTTTAATTTTTATGTCATTTTTAAAGGTCTATTAGAATAGTAAAAGAGTTTGAAAGTGTGTTGCTAGATACATTAAATCTAGTTTATAGAGCAGAAGCCACTTGATATATTAGATTGTATCAAGAGAAGACTGCTTTTTTATATACTGGCTAGGCAATTTTTTATTGTATAATTTGGGGAGTAGAGATTTTTAACTAAATGAAAACCATTATAGGCAATTACAATTAAGTTTAGTTGTTTTGAGGTTAAGATATTTTTATGTCTAGATAGATGTTTTAAGTTGATAAAGATAAGATATGATAGATATTGATTTACACTCAGAATTTTAGAGGCACCAAGATAGGAAAGATGTTTACTTCAAGCTTGCCAAATACAAATAGCCAAAACACTATGAATGTAACATTTATATAATTCCTGATTGTTTCATGGTTCTTCTTGCTGTAGGTAGTTTAGTGTATATATGTGTAAAGTATAAATGTACATGTAAAAAAAATTAAAATAATAAAATAATTATTTTCTTAGCTTAAAATAAATAACTAGATAGGCCATATAGATAACTAGTACAATATAATAATAAAATATTATTTATAATAATATATTACCATTTTTCTTCTACAGAAAAAATACTTTTTAAGATGCTTTGCCATGGAGTAATTTATCATACAAGTTTAAGAGAAAATCTCAATATATTTTGAAAAGTAAAATATTTACAAATCCTATTTTGTATTGAATTAGCACAAGAAAATTTTGAAATAATGGTAAAAGGATTAATAACCCCTAATGGCAACAGGAAAAAATGTCTGTTAGAAATGAAAGCTGCTTTGCTTAAATACTACAGAGATCAAACCATAAATTAAAATATTGATTACTTACCAAGATCAGCCAGGATGTAGGAAAATGTGTATGGATACATACTGCTGTGTGTGAACCCATATAATCTTTTGTGGAGTGCAATTTGAGAATACTTGTCACATTTAAGCATGCACACACCCCTTAACTTAGGAAAACAACTCCCTGGAATCTCTCTCTCTCTCTTTTTTGATTAAAAATTTACTCATTTATTCACTTTACATGCTATTGCAGACCCCCCTCCAGGTCTCACCCTCTTACCTTCTTCCCCCTTTCCCCCTCCCCTTCTTCTCAGAAAAGGGGAGCCTCCACCCCACAACTCACCCTGGCCCACTAAGTCGCATCAGGACTAAGCACATGAGGCCAGAAACAGCAGCCCAGATAGGGGAAAGTGGTCTAAAAGCTGGCAATAGAGTTGATGTCAGAGACAACCCTGTTCTGCTTGCTAGGGAGCCCACAGAAGACCAAGCTGCCCGTCAGCTACACATGTGTAGGGGGCCTAGGTCCAGTCCATGCATGGTCTTTGGTTGGTGCTTCAGTCTCTGTGAGCCCCCATAGGCCTCTGTTAGTTGACTCTGTTGGTCTCTTGTGAAGTTCTTGTCCCCTTTGGATCTATCTATTCCCCCATCTCTTCCACAAAGCTCTCTGAGCTCTGCCTGTTTGGCTAATATTTTTGGTGTGGGTCTCTGCATCTGTTTTGAGCTGCTGCTGGGTGGAGCCTCTCAGAGGACAGTTGTGCTAGTCTCCTGTCTAGCCTAGTTATGCTAGTCTCCTGTCTAGTCTAGGGGCCTGGGAAATAGCGCATAGAGGGGATAGGGATAGGGCAAACCTCACTGCTGCTGGGTTTGCCTGGAGGACTCCATCCCACCCCCACTCTGATAAATACTTACACATGCAGGCAAGGATGTGAACATAAAAAGGACAGTTTTAGCCTTCAAAAATGTAAAGTGTATTGATGGGCTTAAAAATATTTGAAAGAATAGGCCATTACTAGGTCACATTGAGGAATTGGCTAGAAATATCGTTGAGAAGAAATTTTAGTTACATATGCCTGTATTGCTTGAAATTTTATAATGAATATAAAGCAATAAAATAATATATTCAAATTTAAAGCATTTAAGAAACAAAATTTCATTTTGATAAGTGGCCAAAGATCTATTAACATAGCAATTTAAATCCTTGAATGTTAATGTTATACTAGAAAGAATGAAAATAAGTAAATGAAAAACTCATTGGTAGAAATTATATACACACAGTAGGTCTAAGAAAGACAAAGTTACTGAAAATTAAAAATTAGTTCAAGATTTAGAAAATAGGGCTGAAGAGATGGCTCAGAGGTTCTTCCAAAAGTCCTGAGTTCAATTCCCAGCAACCACGCGGTGGCTCATAACCATCTTTAGTGAGATCTGGTGCCCTCTTGGCATGCAGGTACACATGTGGGCAGAATACTGTATAAATAATAAATCTTTAAAAGAAAAGAAAAGAAAATATGTACAAGAGCTGGTTCTTTGATAGAAGACCCTGGGAAAGCTAGAGACAATGTAAAACCCAGAATAGTAATGAAATAATTTGAAAAGTTTAGAGAAAAAGATACATATTTATATGTTTTGATAAGATGTATATAATATTCTAAGGAAGAATACATTTATAAAATGTATATATTTTTCTTAAAATATTAAAAAACAAAATTAGCTAAGAACAATAATTTCTTAAAAGTGCTAGTACTTAGTGGAACAAAATATTTTCAAACCTTTAAGGAGGAGACACAGTTCATAAATTATTGGAATAACAAACAAATGGAAGCATTTAAGATAATTTTTGTGTTTGGTATAATTTTAAATTTAATTGTGTATGTATGTGTGTATGCACACATGTGTGTGCATAAGAGAGACAGAGAAAGAGAGAGCAAGCAAGAACTGTGTGTCAGTGGGTCTTCTATGCCACAGCATGTATGAAAACTATGTGGTGTCAGTTATCATGGGTTCTGGGGGTTAATCTCAGTGGCTAGGCGTAAAAAAAAAAAAAAAATTACATATCTGGGCAGTGGAGGGGCACGCCTTTAATCTCAGCACTCAAGAGGCAGAAGCAAGTGAATCTCTTGAGTTCAAGGCTAGCCTGGTCTACAGAGTGAGTTCCAGGATGGTCAGGGCTACACAGAGAAACTGTTTGGGGGGGGACGGGTTTGCATAATAGCCTTAAAGCCAATACTCATCTGTTAATATAATTCTTGACAATTTAAAAGAGATGTCACCAGCACCCAGAACAAGAGCTGGTGACTTGGTTTCTCTGTCCAAAATCGTGCTTCCTTTGCTGGCTGTCTGAGTCAGTATTCTGATGCTGTGAAGAGATGCCCTAAGCACAGCAGCTCTTATAGAAGACGGCATTTAGCTGGGGCTGACTTGCAGTTTCAGAAGTTTAGTCCATTATCACCATGGGGGGAGCATGATAGCGTGCTGGCAGACAAGGTGCTGGAGACGGAAGTAACTCAGAGTTCCACATCTGGATCTGGAGAAGCAGGGAGGGAGACTGGGCCTGGCACGGGCTTTTGAAACCTCAAAGCACACCCCTCACTGACACACTTCCTTCAACAAAGCTACACCTTCTAATCTTTCAAATCCTCCACTCCCTAGTGACAAAGCATTCAACTATATGAGCCCTTGGGGGGCATTCTTACTCAAACCACTGTACTGACCCACTCTTATTTTTATCATTTCATTTTTCCCTCATGTTTTGACACAGTCTCACTTTATAGCTCAGGGTGGCCTGGAACTCACTGTGGTATCCAGGCTGCCCTCAAACTCATGGCAGTCTTTCTACCTTGGCCTCTCAGATGCTGGAATTAGAGGTATGAGGCACCATTCTTGGGTTGACCCACCTTGAAAATGAAGGGTTTCTTCCATAGCTTCCATGGCACTCAAAGTCAGCATTGAGAGGGATGGGGAGATTATTGGAAGGGAGCATGGGTAAGAAAGAACACAGGCAGAAGGCAGCCTCCATGCCTTCCTTCCTTCTACATAAGGACAGAGTTCACTAAAGATAGCTCTCAGCGCATAGTGCTTCATCATCTGTTTCACAAGGACAGAGGTTCTGTTTCTTTTCTTTTCTTTTAGGCCATGTATGTGTTTGAGTGTTTGTACACATGTGTAGATATATATTTGGAGGCTGTTGGAAATCTCAGCTGTCTTTTCCTTGGGCTCTCTCTGTCTGTCTATCCATCCATCCATCCATCCATCCATCCATCCTCCTGTCTGAGACAAGGTACTTGTCTGGGCTAGAACATGCCAAGTAAGCTTAAGCTGCCTGGTGTCAAGTTCCAGGGATCCTCCTGTCTCCACTTCCCCATCATTACGATTAAGAATGCATATCACCGTGCCTGGCTTTTAAATATAGGTTTTGGGGATCAAACTCCAGTCTTCAAGCTTGCAAAGCAAGCACTTTACCAAGTGAGCCTCAACCCATGTGTCCGTCCCTTCCTTGTCATATGTACCTTCTCTAATGGCTTTACTTTAGGCCTTTATACTTTTGTGCTTGCTTAAAAGAAGTGCAAAGTAACTGGGTGTGTTCAATTTCCATGATGTTATCATTCATAGCAAGAAGAAAGGCAATGCAGCATTGCTGTTGTTGGGTGGTTAGTCTGAGAAGCTCCTCACTGATACTCTCACATCGGGTGTAGCCAGCATCTTCAATTACACTGTAGGGAAGAATTGAGGGGTTGTTATAAAGCAAAATTGTGTCTACTAAGAAAAGGACACTGTAAGCCCAGTGTGTAGATGGACTTCTTATGTGTCTGTGTGTGGTGCTGTTTTGTGGCTTTTGAAGTTACATTGTTCAAATGATGTCATCAATATCTAAGTTTAAAAGATTAGGTAAAGTATTTTGGTCTACTTTTGGAGGGAATAGTCCTGAGGATCACCTTGGAGCCTTGTGCATGCTAGGCAGTTGCTTTGCCAAATTAACTACATCTCTAGCCATGACTTTTTGTCTAAAGGATTTTTATATAAAGGTGTCTTATTAGGTAAGTGGTACATATTTGCAGATAAGAAAGGAATGCTGTTAAGATTAAGGCGTAGGTAAAAAATGTCAAAGTAAGGGGTAGGTTGAGGAATATGTTTTTATTATGTGTGGTTCACAAACCTTCTTGTAAGATTTTCTCAGAAAAAAATACAGCTCAGAGATGAAAAAGAGTAGTGATAAAGTTAAACTTAAACTTTGGGGCTTAAATATGGTCATTAGTTCTGTCTGTCTGTCTGTCTGTCTGTCTGTCTCTATCTCATCTCTCTTTCTGTCTCCCCATTTTATTTTGGTTTTGTTTGTTTGCTTGTTTGATCGTTTTTGAGACATTATCTCCTATAGAAGCTGATTATTTACCCAAGGATGGCTTTGTATTCCTGATCCTCATTGCCTCCACCTCCCCAGTGATAGAATTAAAGGGATATTTGACCATGCCTGGCTCATTAGCTGGTTTAACATTCTTATTTGAGAAATCTCTCAGAAAACTAAATATTGTTTCTATGCAGGCCATCTTCACTGTGTTGTTGTAGTCTAGTCAAAATTTCTGACTCTCAACTAGCAAGAAAGGCAAAGCAGACTGGAGGCGGTGAGGCTTTCTTTGCCTTCCTGTCTCCTGTCTTTTATCATGCCTCTGTTGGCTTGTTTCAGTGCTGGGGATTCAACGTAGAGCTTTGGTATGAGAAACCAGCTGTTTACCTATGAGGTATTACACATCCCCAGTTCCATTTCTGACAGGATCTTACTGTGTTGCCCTAGCCAGCCTTACCCACGATCCTCCTGACTCATTCCCCAAGTGCTGGGCTTATAGATATGTATTTGTAGCAATTTCAGTTTAGTGTTTCATTTCCAGTTATGGAGGTCAGTTGCTTGAAGTTCCTTGTTCCATCATCACAGTGAGCATTCTATCATAGATCTGTGGTGTGTAATTCAGCCCACCTACATAACCGTATTTGAGAACATCTCCTGGATTTACCCACTGGAGAGGGACCACTGGGTCACCCAGCCTTTGTATAATGTCACAAAGGACAGGCAAGCCACTTAGCAGGGCGGCTGTGTGTTTGCACTCTTACCTCAGTGCACAGCAATTCTTGCCTTCCCATATCTTGGTCAGCGTTTGCTACTTTCCACCATCCTGCTGGGTGGAAAGCCCCATCTCACTAGCCTTTTGGTCATCGTTGTACTTTGCACATCTTGTTAGTACTGATAACTCCCCACTGGCCAGTCATTGTCATACTTTGTTTTGTCATTTTATGTGTTGACAGCCACTTAAGCTTCTGTTTCCTTCCTCATGTCTTTGGTCCTTTTTACTGTGAATTCCATGTGATGCCATTAAGTGGCAGGCTCTTCTATATTAAATATATCTAGTCCGTCATCACTTTTAAATGTTATGAGGTTTTTTTCTTCCTTAATTTCATTCTTCCTAGTTCTATTCATGGTCTTCTGTATTGGATATTGGATATTTTCTGTATTGGATAAAAATTGGATATATTTAGAGTTGCTTTAAGGTCTTTTGTTCTCTGGTATTCTGTACCAGGGTGTGGTAACCCTGCTGGAGGGGTGGCTCAGTGGTTAAGAGCCCTGGCTGCTCTTCTAGAGGTCGAGTTCAGTTCCCAGCAACTGTATATCCAACTATAATGGGATCTGGTGCCCTCTGCTGGCATGCAAGTGTGTATGCAGACAGAGCACTCATATGTACACAAATAAATCAAAAGGAAAAAAGAGAATTTTGAGTGCTGCCCCACTTTTACCTGTGGCCTTTGGAGACTTCTTGACTTTGTCTCGTTGTGCTTGCTGTGTTAACTTTTGGCTGCTCTTAATGGATGGTTAAAAATGGAGGGAAATGAATGAAAAGTCCCTTCTTCTCTAAGTTCTTCCAGGGTTGGGCTCTTGGCCCTGTTTCTACGTAAGAGTCCTACAGGCTCCTCTGTAGCTGGGTCAGAAGGGGCGCTTGTCTTGTCTCCCTTCTGAGCTGTGCACTCAATACTCCTCCAAGGAGTGTAGAATCAGGGCCAGTCTTAGCTAGTTTCTTGAAGGAGTTGCAAATTGAGAGGTTTGGAATGACTGTCTTCTACTACGGACACAAAGAGATTAGAGGAGTTTTCTGAAGAAAGAGATTGAGATGTGGGCAAAGAAGCGAAGGGAGAAGGCTATGGTCCCGCAGAGAGGAGAGAGTTTGAGCTGGAGTGTGAAAGTAGCCGGCCTGCATCCTGATGGCTTTCCAGTCTCTGCTTCTGTTCTCTCCTGAGGCCACATTACATTTCCTTCTGTATTAGATAGGGGTGGCTAACCACTGTAACAGATAGACTCCAAAGGATGTAATGGCCCTCACACAATAGAAGCTTGTTTCCCACTTACACAAACAGGACCAGATGGCTCTAAGTTAGCAGGGTAGCAGCAGCAGAGGCCTATGCCACAGTCACTTAGGAACCAAGGCTGATGGAGGCTCTGCCATTTGCAGCATATGACTTTTGAGGTCTCCGTGGACGTTAGTATCCATCCCATAGAAGGAAAATGATCATGTAGTTGAGCTTATGGGAAGCTTTATAGGCCAAGTTTCTTTGGGTGGAACTCTGTCACATGGCCACATTAAACTCTACAGGAGGCTGGGAAATGTAGTTTAGCTATGGTCCCAGAAGGAACAGGAAATGGGTTTAGTGAACAAGTAGATTACTACAACATGCTTTGTATCTATATGGTATCTCTACCTTTCTAATCAAGTTCCTGGGTTTTTTTTTTTTTTTTTCCTTAAATATGTTTGAGTTGCTTCTTTATTTGGACGTCAATGCATAATATGTTTTTGAACTATCCATATTTAAAATAGAAGAGATAAAGCTGATTAATTAATTTTCTCAGGCAAATTGGGCCGATATCCACCCATGATGCATCACCACTCAGCACCCTCAGATGGTCAGATGCCAGGGGCACGTTTCCAGAGGTCTCACCTTGCAGAGGCCTTTGCAAAGGCCAAAGGAGCAGGTGGAGGTGCTGGAGGAGGGGGCAGTGGAAGAGGACTGATGGGCCAGATCATTCCAATCTATGGCTTTGGGATATTTTTGTACATACTGTACATTCTGTTTAAGGTAAGTGGAATTGTCTTATACAATATGTCAGTGAAAATCTAATGTCATTGTAATAAAAATCATTGTCTCTGGTAAATCCTTGTAAAGGTCTCACAGCCCTTTCAAATCTATCATCTCTTTAAAAACCTTATCATCTCTTTGTGAACTAGTTAGGGTCACTATCATCTCAGTTTTATAGATGAGAAATCCTAGCATAGATTGACAACTAAAATGTAAGGCCAGGGTTTGAACTTAGATCTGCTAGTTCATAATCCAATTAGCACCATAATTCAAAGAAAAATAACAAAAGACTAGGCATCTTTGCAAGCTGATAGACAATAAAGATGCTCTGCAAAGTGGCTTGTTCATAGGAGGCCATATTTAATGGTGCCAAGGTGTGGGATACTGTGTTTGGTGTCATCTCTGTCATTCTGTCATATCCAGACACTAAGCCCAACATTTTCTGGTTCTGGGGAGTTTTGCTGGATCTTTTAAGGCATACTTGCCAAATAAGTTCCACCTCCAGGCAGGCTTCTGTGGGCTACAGGCTTCTTCTTGGTACAGATGTGCAGAAGCTTCAGCTTACACCCATGCCTGAGTAATATGTGGGGAGTTTAGTTTCTTCCCACCCAGTTACTCTGCGGATGGCCTGAATTGAGATGAAAATGTCACCTGTCACTGGGTGAGCATGGGGACAGCAGATGAAAATGTTACCTGTCACACTGGGTGAGCAGATGACCAAGGGGTTTTGTTCTCCTTGTGCTTTGATCTTTGCTTCCATAGTTTTTACCTTCTTGACTTGTTCAGTGGCTTTTTAAAAAGACATTTCTCTAATGTTGATACTTGGTTTGATTCCTGACTTAATTTTTGTCTCCCAGCTTTTCTGTTTTTCGTTTAACATGAGGTGTTCCGTGACTTTGAGGTTCTGAGCTGCTGTTGACGTGCTGTACCTCCTTCATCCTCAGCTCTCCAAGGGGAAAACTGCAGAAGATCGGAGCTGTTCCACTGCCCCACCCGGAAACACTCACAGGAAGATTAGTAAGTGCAACTTCCCTTGCATTCAGTGGTACTGAGTTGATGCGGAATACAACCGGGGGGGAGGGGCTGTGATGTGTCCCCAAAGCATTTTCAAAAAGTTGTGTATAGATAGTGGGCCCTAAAGGGCTAATACTGCAAAAAGCACAAGGCTGCTAGTTCACTTTGGTACGTATTAGCAAATTTACATGAACGCTTGGATTAATTACTTTTCACTTAGACTACAAAATATTTGTAGCAAACGTGTTTATTTCACAGAGAAAAACTGAGGGAGAAATTGCATCATTGTTATACTCCATTATTAGCTCTTGATACTTTGGAGTTTTGAAATGTGTTGTCAAATAGTGCCCAACCAGAATTTTCTGTCAGGGGAAATGAAATATATATAGTATAGTCATTTTCTCTAAGAATTTATAGATTAGAATGATGTCAAGAAAAATAATCTGGGGCAAAGCACGTATTGAGCAAGAATGCTCAGCGCTCCTGGATAAAACCAGGGATAGCTGCGCACTCCTGTAACTCCGTCGCTGGGGAGTGGACACGGGCAGAGCCTTAGCTCTCCTGGCCAGCCAGCCTCGCCAACGCAGTGGGGTTCTTGTTTATTGTGATACTCCAGTTCAAGGGAATACAGGGAAAGTGCTACAGGAAGACCCTGTGTGAACTAGTCAGGATCACTCTCATCTCAATTTTACAGATGAGAAATCTTAGCACGCGTGTATACACACACACACACGTGCGCGCGCACACACACACACACACACACACACACACACATCGCCACCACCACCACAAATATAAACAAACCAAACCAAAATTAAAAAAATAAAATACAAAACAAAATAAAAAACAAAGACTTTTAAGATCTATCTCTTGTCAGAGACAGAAGTAAATCAAATGGTTTCCTAAGACTGCTTTTTATAAAACAATAGCAAAAGAAATAAGTCAGTTTTATCCTTTACTTATAAAATATGTAAAAATAACAATAACCTCAGCACCACGCACTGCAGTTTGTACCCACTTCACAGGTATTAACTGCATTAAAAGGCCTTTTAGACCCAGGCAGTTGTGGTACATGCCTTTAATCCCAGCACTCAGGAGGCAGAGGCAGGTGAATCTCTTTGTTCAAGGCCAGCCTGGTCTACAGAGGAAGTTCCAGGACAGAGGTATGAAATAGAAATCTAGGTCATTTATACACTGAGCAGCATTTCATTCATACTGCCTGAAAGTTTACTTCGTGTTTTAAGTGTTTATTTTTTTTTTTTCTGTTGTGTTTTTAGTATCTTAGTATTTCAGTGTGGGTGTATGTGTGTACTTTCTGCTGACTGTGTCTGAGAAAATTGCATCTAGTGGACAGAGTTAGACCCCAGCATGGTCTATTCTTTATTCTAGATGACCAGGGTTAGAAAACTCTGGGCATAAAGGTCTCAACTATAGTTTGGGACTTTCTATTGCCCAGACATAACACCGACACTACTAGTTCATAGATACTTCCATCCCTCAAGGACAGGCAAGCAGGCTCACACAGAGTCCTGATCCTTTGTCTAGTCCTACGTAGGCTTGGTGCTGCACCCAGAAGCACTGTTGGCTCACACACTGTTATCTCCCTTCTTCTGCATTTACTCTGGGGTGACTTTGCAGGGTGTTTTCAGTACCGGGTGTTTTCTTCAGCTGGCTCTGCTGGATTACTGTATGGAAGAGAGAGTGATTTGTTTATCATCCCCTAAATGAACCTGTATCCTGTTGTGCCTGGTGGCCAGCCCTCCCTCCCTCCGTCCCTTGTCCCTGCTGATTGTTCGTGAGTCTCTGAACAAGCCTGGATTAGCACAGGTCATTTCAGCTAGCCGCTTCTTCGAAGGGCTTAGGGAACTGTGTGTGATGGTTCTTAGATTGATGCTTGATTGTTTCTTTTTTCAGCCAATTTTGAGCTTGTTCAACTGCAAGAAAAATTAAAAGAGACAGAGGAAGCCATGGAAAAATTAATCAACAGAGTGGGACCTAATGGTGAGAGGTAAGCTTTCATCAAGAAGACTCAGACAATTTCATGTTTAGAGTGTCTACATCTTTGCTTTTGATGTATAGACCACATATTTCATCTTATGTAATTGTCAGCTTAGGTGCAATGTATGTATTCTTTCTCAATGAACATTTCCATTGTCATATCACTGAGAAACCTGTTTTCAAGCGTAAATGTGTTACACGTTATTGTGAGAGTTTGTGAAATTTGTAATTCTTGTAGGATCAAATGACCTAGTTTTATGAACGATCTTTCCCTAGTTGTCTAATATAAAATTTTAAGTAAACCTGGTTATTGGATGTTGTATTCTTGGAGATCTAATAAGAAAACAATCAAGGACCTGGAGAAATGACTTGGTGCTTAAGAGCACTGGCTGCTCTTCAGAGGACCTGGGTTCAGTTCCTAGCACCTGCAAGCAGCTCACAGTTTCTGTAACTCCAGTTCCGGGGAAGGGATATGTTGCTCCCTTCTTGCCTCCAGGAGCACTGCACACGTGTATGTCACAGGTCTCGACCCGTGAAGGAGCAGACACTCACACACATAATGAGACACTAAAATCTCAGAGCGAGCAACTGTCACCACCATAGGCATTCTCGTTTTGTATTGACTCATTCCTAGTGCAGAATTAGACATGCAAAGTGGTGTCAGGGGCCAAGTTAACTATTTAGGAAGGCACGCTTCTATTCTACCACACTGGCCAAATATCTGAAGGGTAGGTGCAGGAGCTTTGTGAAAATGCGAGCAACTAAGAAAACAGAGCCCTAAAAAAGCCAGGAAGCAAAAAGCAGAATGTAGTATTGTGTACCAAGATGGAGTCAGTCTTAACTGAGCCTTCTAACAGGGGAGAAGAGAGAACTTCGCGATGGGTCATAGAATCTTATGCAGGATATTAAACAGTCTCTCCCACACCTTCATGGGCAGCTGTGGAATCCTTGATGCAAGTAGCAGGGCTCGGCCTCTTCTGTTTGCTGTCTTTCAACCACTTGTGCTCTGTCTCTTTCTCTTTGATCACTGACATCTAGTGTGCCCATCCTTTGTTGCATATAAGAAGAGTGGGCATCCTCAAATTGCAGGTTCCTGTCTGCGACTGGATAGAAACACAGAAATGATTTCTGATGTGACCAGTAGGATTTTTCAGACACCTTTCACATGAACGTGTAGGTGCACACACTTTCAGTGACCTCTATGTTATGTCTGATGTTAAACACAGTATCAAACTTAAAGACACAGGTTAAGGAACTAAGGTAAAATGTTCTAATTTCTGCCTTTAGAATTAGCAAGATTTCCTGCCAAGAGTAGGATGTCCGGTCAGACATGACTTGCCTGCTAGAAACATGGTGTGGCCTGGGGAAGCACTGATGAGCAGAGAGCCTGGTCCTGAGTGGCCCTGCGTGCAAAACTTCCTTATATGCTCTCTCGTATCTGCCCCAACTTATGTAACAACTTGGAAAACATTCAATAACCAGGTTTTACTTAAAATTTTATATTAGACAAAACTAAGGAAAGATCGTTCCTAAAACTAGGTTATTTGATTCTACAAGATTTGCGAATTTCACAAACTCTCACAATAACTTGTAACACATTTACACTTGAAAACAGTTTTCTCAGTGATATGACAATGGAGATGTTCGTTGAGAAAGAACACATACCTTGCACCTTTTCATCTAGGATCTTGCAAATATATTTTCCTTTGCTGAGGCATTGCGTGCCCCACTCCCCTCCGCCCAGATAAACACACTCTTTTTGACTCTGGATTGCCATTGAACTCTCAACAAGGGCATCATTTTCTCTGAGAATCCTTACCTGAAACCACAGGAGCAGCCTGGGTGTTCTTTTGTGCTCATATCCCTGAGCTTATTGGGTGATATGTACCACTTACTGCCATCCAGGAATGCCTTCTCTGATGTCCTGTACTTGGGGGAGCACAGGATTGTCACTGTTCAGGCTTGCTCCTCATGCTGGAGCACTGAGGACATGTACACACCCTGAAATAATGAGTCTTTTAAAACAGGGTCTCCAGCAGCAATAGCGTCTTCTTTGGAACAGCTCTTCATTTGCTCTGCACAGTCCTGTTGTTAATGGCAGGCATTTGTTTCCCTGAAATAGCCACATCTGAGAGCACGAAGTATACTGCTATAGCAAACAAACTTAAATCTAGTGGCTTGAACAATCCAGCTTTATTATGCTAGAGTTCTGTGGGTTAACAGTCCCATATTGAGTGAGAATCATTGGTATTGGTCAGATTCTCTTGGCAAGGCCCCTCAGCAGAATCTGTTTCTTGACTTTTCAGCTTCTAGAAGTTGCCTACACTCCTTGGCTTATGGCCCCTTCCTTTGTCTTCAGAGACATCAATATTGGGTTGAAACCTATTCAGATTATATCACTTTGTCCTCTGCTACCATCTTTTCCCACTTTTAAGGATCCTTCTAACAGCATTGTGTTCTCAAACAATCCAGGTTAACCTCCCATTATAATGTCAGCTGATTAGAAGCCTCAAGTTCACCTACAACCATGATCCCCTTAAAGGGAAGTTTATGGGTTCCAGGGATTGGAACCTACATATCTCTGTGGGGGGTGGGGTGGGAGCTTAAGGTCTGATGAAAAGGGGAGCGCTTGAATAAGCTTAACAAGATAGAATGGTTTCCTTAGGCAGAGTTCAGAAAAAGAATGTTTTAGAGACAGTAACAGTAAGAGGAGGCAAGTGTTTGGAATAGCAAGCAGTTGACAGCTGGTGTGGGTGGTTACACTAAGGATAGAAAAAAATGAGTAGAGAGGTAGGAAATGGGTAATGGTTACATAAGATAAATGGGTAGAGAGGTGGGGAAGGGGTAATGATTAGATAGCATAAATGGGTAGAGAGGTGGGTAATGGGAGACAACCAGGCAACTAAGACCTGTACCTACAGTTGGAATTATCGTTTTTGTGAAAGTTTTCAGGAGAAATGTCATGTTTTCCTGAATTTAAAATATAGCAGACATATGCCAGAAGCCTAATAAGAATATTCCATCAAAAAGCAGTGGGAAGCACTGGCATGGTGGCCACTGTGGGTGGCAACAGGAAGACTGCAGGGTGCTGGCCAGCCCTTGCTATTCAGGGAGTTCTAGGGCAACCGGTCTGTATAGACAAATTCTGTTAAAAACAAAACCAACAGACATAAAGTGATAGGTAGTGAAAATAGAAAACAGGCGTGCATATTATGGGAATTTGGTTATTGGAAAAGTACTGAACTCAGAAGAATATATGAGGTATCTCATGATATCAAATATTATACCTCTAGTTTTTAGGAAGAGGGGCAATCACAGTAGCTCTTAGTATCTCTGAGGATGTAGGAAGCAGTAGTGAAGGGATAGCTCCAAGATGAATTATAACAGGAGGTGTCCAATTCAGGCTTTATTTGCTCAAGATCCAATTGGTAAAAAAGATACAGTTGGGGCTGGAGAGATGGCTCAGTGGTTAAGAGCACTGGCTGCTCTTCCAGAGGGCCTGTGTTCAATTCCCAGCAACCACATGGCAGCCCACAACTGTCTGTAACTCCAGTTCCCAGGGATTTGACAACCTCACACCTATGCACATAAAATTATATATAAAAAAAGAGAAAGTACAGTTGGTCCAGTGTGGCTCATGCAACTATCAATGAACCAATCACGACAGACAGGAAAATGGAATAGGAAGATTGCCATTTGACCACCCTCAAGGGGAGATAAAGGCATGAATGGCTCTTCTGTAACCTATAGTATGAGCAGAAGAGAGACTATGTCCCCAAAGGAAACTAACTAGATAAGAACATGGAAGGAAAAGAAGGATACAAAGATGCTTGGAGATCTATAGTTCTTCCTGGGAGAGTCTAGCATTACCTAAGGTAAAACACAGAAGAGAAAGAAGATAACGATTTTGAGATAGCGAACATGGATGAACATGGGCTGAACTTTGAATATGGTTGAGATGCTGTCAGAATACCCAAGTAAACCATATAACAGCAACAGAAATGTGGGTCTTGGGAGCAGATTAAAGGACTGGGTAAGATCAAGGTCATGAGGAAGGATGAGATCACCAGATCTGCTGTTACTTTAGTCTTCCCTTTTTGTTTTGTTCTCTCTGTATTTTGCTCCTGGATTTGGACTTGATGATTCTTTGGTTAGAAGTTAAGTGAAATGATTTTCCACCCGTGACCTTATATTTTTCTAGCATTTTGAAATCTGTCATATACAAAGTGTTTATCATCCATCTCTGCTTGTTCATGTAGCTCCTCATGATTCTTGGCCATGTGGGCCTTGGTTTTGAGGGATTAAATTTAGGGTTAATTTGAAATTCAGTGTAATGACAAAGTCTCAAGTAGAAATGCTGAGGGAATAATTGGGCAACATGCACATCTGGATACAGAGTAAAGATTAAAGACAGGGCTTGGGCATCTTCTGACTGCGGTAATGGCTTAATTTATGCTGTTGGGGCAGCCTCCCAGGAGTGACTGCAAAAATGAAGACACAGGAGTCCAAAGATTGAGCCTTCATCATGGCATGGTTAGAAATAAAGGAAATGGTTAGAGAAGTGGGAGAAATACAGATGTGTCTGTGGCTAACACAGAGCCTGTCAGAAGGGTGCTCTACAGTAAGGAAAATCTAAAGAACAAAATCTGGATGATAAAGACCCCTGGACTCAGGAGCAAAGCAGTCATTGATGAGTTTTAGGTTTTGGTAAATGATAGAGTGGAGGCACATAGGTATCATGAGAGACGAGGCTGTGGCCATGCTTCATGCACAGGCATCACTGCCCTCTGGGAGTCCCAAGGCTGAGTCAGGATGAAGCCCATGAAAATGTCCATTATTGTAAACTCTAAAGACGTGATGATGTGGATCCTGCCCTCTGTGTTCATCAGGCAGCACAGACACACTTTTCAAAGTTAAAAGGATGGTTTAGTTTGGAATTTTGTTTGCTGATGCTTCTCCAAGCCTGGCTGTCCTATTGTACTTGAGGGCTCTTTTTTCCCCTGTGTTAGGAAGCAGAGGCTCATTTTTATGCCATTCAGTGTCACAAAACTCCTTGTACAGTTAGAGAAATGGTCTCTAAATATTGCTGGCCAGAACTTTCTGGAACCAGGCAGGTTGTCCTATTCTGCCCCTGAACTCTCTCACAAAATGAGTCGTTTTTATTAGAGGAAGTCAGATAACTGAGCTGGTTTTGCTTTCTTCCCAGTGAGGATGGTAGAAATGGCCAGCCTCCTTTTTCTCAGTTACAATCTTAATGTTTGAAGGAGAAACCTTTTTCCTGTTGGGTGAAGTTTGTCAGGTTCAACAGAGCTGATACAATGTAGAACTACACTAAGTAGAGGAAAGGGCGCCTCCCTTACTAGTGCGTGGCTTTCCACCTGAACATCTGCTGACTCAGATGCTTTGGGCTTTAAAGAAAGAATGGGGAATTCTCTTAACTCCTCCACCAGCTAGTTTCTGTTTTCTGTGCAGGACGCTGCCTTTCTGTGTGCTGCAGTGTTTTCCTCTCAGCTGTGTGGTTATCCTCGGGCCTCATGCTGCTGTTGCGTATATTTGCCTAGAACCACAGCTATGTTGGTAGTCAGATGAAGTCTCTAAACTGTAGGAATTGAGTACTGTGGTGGGCTGTGGGTTCACTGGTAGTGTTTGCTTAGTAGGCGTTCCAAAAGAAAGGAGAGGAGAGGGAGTGGAAGAGGAAGAAAAAGAAAAAGCACAAACTGCTAATCACCGTGTGTAAAATTTAGTTTAGGGATCTCAGTTCCCCAGTTTCCCTCATCCACATGATTGAGTGCTGTGTGTTATCAACCTGTGACATTTCAGACTGTGTCCTTACTCCTGCACACGTGGATAAGCCTTGTGGTTCCAGTCTAGTTCTATTCTGTAGTTGAGACTAAGGGCCTAGAATACTTTTCTTTGACAACCTTGCTTCAGAGAAAGAATCTCATAGTGAAGGGAAGAAATGTAAGAGTTTGAGGGAGATTGCAGGAGACGGGGAATCAGGCTGGTGAGGTGGGGAGCTGAGAGCACTGGGATCTTGTTTGCATGTTAATTCATCTTGGAACATCAAGTGGTCACTTGAAGTATTCTGGAGATTAAATTCCCCATTTATAAAATCACAGCATTGATCTAACATCTCTGGTTCCACCCATCACATTCCAGGATCAATTCTAGAATAATCACCTGCTGTTAGACCTCCTCTTTAGAACCAAAATTGATTGTGATGAAGTTTGTCCTGTCGCCTGGGAGTACTGACCACTAAATGGCTGGATTGTGTGATGTTTCTCAGCAGAACACAGACTGTGACTTCTGATCAAGAGAAACGATTACTACACCAGCTCCGAGAAATCACCAGGGTCATGAAAGAAGGCAAGTTCATTGACACATCTACTCCAGAGAAGGAAGCCGAGGAAGCGCCTTACATGGAGGACTGGGAAGGTAGAGTGCCCCTTGCTTCTTTATTGGCTGTCACCCAGAAAGGAGATCTTGCCAGTTTTCTTAAAATTCAGTTTTCTACTGAGACATGTCATCTGTATATCGTTAACCTGTTTTAAGTGTGCAGTTGGAAAAGTTTGGCAAATGTGCAATGGTAATCACAGTATAGTCTCAGAATAGAACAATTTCATCACACTAGAAAGCCTTGCCTTCCACCTCTGGCAGCAGCAGAGCGGCTTTTGGCTTTTTGTGTATAAATGGACTGATTGTATTGCAGATGTGCTGTGGTGGATGTCTTCTGTTTAGAGTAATGCTTTAGAGACTCATGTGTAGTGATAAGTGTAGCACAAGTTCTTTCTGAAAGTGTTGGGCAGTATTGTATAAATATATCACAGATTGTTAATCATCTCACTAGTTGACAAACATTGGGCACTTTCTGGCTTTGAACTGAAGGATCCAAGCTGTTGTGAAGTTTGCATGAAAGGCCTTTTTGGACACACTGTGCTTCTCTTTCGGTATGTGCGTAGGGGTAGAATTTCAGGGTTTATAGTGAGTGCATTTATTAGACACTTTAAAGTGGCTGTACGTTTCTCCCGGCAGCTTTTGAAGGTTAGTTTCCCCATATCCTTGCTAATGTACTGTCTTTGTAAATGTTAGCCATTCTAATGAGTTTGCAGCGGTATTGTAATCACAATTCCAATTTGCATTTCCCAAGTGACTATGATGCTGAACATTTTTCATGTGCTACTTGCAAACTGTGTGTCTTTGTTGAAGAATCTGTTCAAATTATCATTTTTGAATATTGAGTTGAATGTGTTTTTATTAAGTTGTAACATTTTTGTATGAGGGTCTTTTTTGAGAGACAAGGTTCTTGTAATACAGTGTCCTTGGCTGGCCTGATACTCACCTTACAGCACACAGACTAGGCTTGAATTCATCACCTTGTGGCTCAGCCTCCCTGGTACTAGCATTATGTGTGTGCATCCTAGATACAAGCACTTTACCAGTTAGGTATTTCACATGCATTTTCTCATGTCAGTATCTTGCCTGTGTATTTTTTTAATAGCATCTTTCAAAGAGAAGTCTTCAGTGTTTATGAAGTCATATTTATCATTTTTCTTTTGATTCACATTTTTTGTGTGTTCTGTTTAAGATGTCTTTGCCTAATCCATATGGTTTTATCTAGAAATTATATTTGGCTTTAGTGCTTACATTTAGACTTATTTTTGAAATTAAAATATAATTGCATCATTTTCTCCTTTCCCTTTCCTCCTTCCAACCCCTCCTTTGAGTTAATCTTTATAGATGATGAGGCATCAGGATTTAAGTTTGCTTTTGCATATCTCAGTACTGTATCATTGGCCTTTAATTCCATTTAATTAATATATTTAGCACATTTGTTGAAAATCAGTTGACTCTGTGTGTGTTTGTTCCTAGGTATAAAACCGAGAGTTCATACATAGTGGTTACAGTCTCTACCACTGAACTCCATTCTAAGTTCAATGCCAAATGATGAGCCTTGAAAACATTATATACAGGTAACTTGCAGGTTGTGTTATATATTTAGGAACACACACACACACACACACACAACAATGATTAAAGGAAAAGAGCTTTACATTGGTTTTTGAGTTGTAAAATCATGTGTTAAAACCTTCTTTGTTATGATACTATATAACTCAGTTTGCAAAGGCTTTTCCCCTTTTGTTAAAAATGGGTTCTTTTCACATGCAATACCTGCTGATTACAGTTTCCCCTCCCTTTACTCCTCCCAGTTCCGCCACACTGCTTTTCCTGTCCAGATCCACTCCCTTTCTGTCTCTCATTAGAAGAAAACAGGCTTCTAAGAGATAACAATAAAACATAACAAAATAAAATCAAGAACTATCAGATTGAATTTGGACAAGGCAAATCAACAGAAGGAAGAAAGCTCCAACACAAGGCACAAGAATCAGAGACCCACTGGTTTGCACACTTAGAAGTCCTATAAAAGTCCTAAGCTGAACGCCATAATATGTACATGGAGGACGTGGTACAGATCCATGTTGTCCCTGTGCTTGCTGCTTCAGTCTCTGTGAGCTCATGAGCCTCGCTAAGTTGATTCGGAGGGCCTTCTCCTAATGTCCTCCTTCCATTCCCTCTGTCTCTCACACTCTTTCTGCCTCCTCTTCCTTAGGGTTCCCTGAGCTCATAAGAGGAAGGATTTGATGGAGGCATGCCATTTAGACCTGTGTGTTCCAAGGACTCTCTGTCTTGTTAGAAAAAAGTTGTTCATAGTCTTCCCTACTTAGTGTCTGTAACACAGGGGAGTGTGTGTACTTTTCTGTCCTAGTACTAATGATCTTTTCTTCTTCCCACATTTTTTTCCTGATCAATTGGACAAAGGCCAATCATTTTCATCTTTTCAAAGACCTGTGGTTTGGTCTCATTGTTAGAGTGTCTCTAGAGCATACTTGAGGACTGGTTTAGCCTTAGTAAGCCTCGTTTGAACCTGGTGTCTTCGACTCTGGGTAGTAGAACACAAACTGTTCCTGCCTGTGTGGAAGCCTAGAATGTTCTTATATGGCATCTTGTTTCTTCCTGTGTCAGTACTCAGCTTCAAACATGAGTTTCCCTCTACATGTCTCTGGAGTGCTTATCTAAGAAGCTCTGTAGATCTCAGCAAATTTGAACTTCCCCTCCCCCTCTGAACTTGAAGGTGTATTTTTTTTTTTTTTTTTTTAACTCAAAGAGCTCAGTGGCCCCTTTTCCTTCTTGGGAGTTACCGTGCACCACTTGTATTATAGAGTTTGAAGATGTGCAAAAGACAGAAGCAGACATTTCAGCAAAGAGGAGATACAGATTGAGAATTTGCACATTAAATCATGTTCAACATAATTTTCCTCTAAGAAAATGCAAATTAAAAGTAGAATGAGGCAGCTGGGTGTAGTAGAGCACACCTTTAACCCGAGCAGAGGCAGAGGCAGAAACAGGTGGATCCCTTTAAGTTCAGGGCTAGCCTAGTCTACACAGCAAATTCCAGGCAAGACGGTTACATAGTCAAATACTGTCTTAAAAAAAAAAAAAAAAAAAAGAATAGTCTGCCTCTCCATACCATTTAGAAGGGCTGAAATAAGAAATAGTATCTCCAGATTGGGTTGCAAAGAAAGTATCATGCATACATCCCTAGTGAGGTAGAAAACAAAATGCATGTGTATTAGTTGCTTATCTGTCTCTGTGGCCAAATTACCTGCCTTGCTGATGGCAGGGAAGACTTGTGGAGCACCCCATCTCAGAACAGGGAGGGACCAGAAAGCAGAGAAACGGCGAGGGGTAACATACACCCAAAGATCCATCTCTAGCAATCTAAGCTCCACAGCCTCCTAAAATAGAACTACCAACTGGGAACCAAGCACTCAAAATATAGCATGTAAGGGACATCTTGTAGTAATCCACAACAGGATGTTTTGGAAAATAATGTAGCAGTTTGTTTAAAAAAAAAAAAGAAAAAAAAAAAACCAAGCGTGCAAATACTGTGCAGTAAAGCAGTTCTTTTATTTGGGAATAAATTATGTAGAAACCATTTAAGAAAGACACCTGCCCTTAACCTCTTGCCTGCACGCACATGTGAATGTGCATACTTACACATACAAAACCTTCATGCATTAAACATACACAAAATCATACACGTATCCTCAAGAAATGAAGATATGGACATGTAGAACTTGAACATGAATATTCATAGCAGCTTTATCTAGTAGCTATAAACTCTGCCCTTCCGCAGGTGAATGATTAAATGGTGGTATTATGTATTCCATAGCATGCCACTAAGCAGTACGTGTGAACGGATTGTTGGTACATGCAGAGAGTTTTGCTGAGCGAAGGGTAGAAGAAGCTTATCTTAAAAAGATATGATTCCACATGTATGACAGTGTTCACATGGCAAAGCTGTGGGGATGGATAACAGATGTGTGGTTGCTAGGGGTTGAGGAGTGGCATGCTAGCAGGAAGGGTGGGTGTGGTCATGAAGGACAACACCACAAGGCAGGCTTGTGGATGGATGCACCTCTGCTGTGTTTTCTTTTTGTGTATTTTTAATGCCTGCATGTGTATGGGATATATGTGTATGTATGCACATTCACATGTGTGCGCAGGCAAGAGGTTGAGATGTCTTTCTTAATTGATTTCTTCCTTATACATTGAGGCAGGAACTCTTGTTTAAACCTGACTCTTGCCAATTTCACTACGCTAACTAGCCAACTAGTATTAAGGATCCTGTCTCTGCTTCCCAAGCACTAGGATTACAGGCAGGTCTTTCATGCCCACCTGTTATGTTTGTAGGCACTGGGGGTTGAATTCCAGCTGTAATGCTTGCAAGCCAAGTGCTTTCCCACTGAGCCATCACCCTAGCACCTGTTCTGCTAATGTAGATATCTTGGTTATGATATTATGCTATATTTTTCTTCATGCTGTCTCTGGGAGACACTAGAGTAACTTGAGATTTCTGTGCTTCTTATAACTACATGTCAATCTATACTTATCTCAAGATTAAAAGGTAATTCATTGGAAGTAACACAAGAAGTTATAACAGAAAGGTTAAAGAACTTCTTTCTATACATAGAACTTTCACCTTCTATAGTTAAGATAGTATAAGAGTTTAAACGCTAACATTGGACTGGAAAAATATCTATAGCAAATATGGATGAAGACAAGTTAATAGGTTTAATATATAAAAAGTTCTGTGACTAATGAAGAAGTCACTGAAATCCTCACAGGTAAGCAATTCACAAAAGAGAAAAAAAAAATGCTGCCGGCTGTAAAACCTGTGAAAAAGTATTTAATCTCACCAATCATCAATGAAAGAAATTTCTTTTTTATTCCAGATTATAAATCTGCATTATACAGCCTTATTCCCAAACACCACTCCTTTCCAAATGATTCCATACCAGCCTCGTGGAGTGTATTGAGAGCACATGGAAGTTTAGCTGTGGCACTAGCATTTAAAGACATGCGCTTTTTCTGCTTTAAGTATTATTTAACCTTGTATTATATTTATCACTACATTACCAATGATTGATTATTTTACATTGATAAGTCACTCTTCCCCTTTTTCTTTTCCTCTCTTGCTCTTCTCCCTCCCTCCTTTCTTTTCCTGAGACAAGCTCTCACCATATAGTCCAGGCTGGCCTCAAACTCACAGACCTCTTGCCTCTGTCTCCTGAGTGCTGGGATTTTAGGCATTATTTTCCCCCTCTCTACTAGGAATTGAACTTTGAACTTGCATGTTAGGCAAGTGCTTCACCACTGAGCTCCATCTGCAGCCTATTTAAAGGGCTTGCTTTGCAAAAGGCTCTCACTAACTTGCCTTGAGGTCTGGCCTTGAAGTCGTAATCCTTGTACCTTGCATCCTAGGTAGCTAGGATCACAAGCCTGCTACCACTTCTTCTATCCAGCTTCACAGTTGCTGGATCTAACTTTTGGTGAAAACTTTTTTAATTTGTCAAGAAAATGTCCTGCTATGTTTTTGGTGTTTACATGTTAAAGGATTGGTCCCTAAACTGACGCTGTTGGGATGTACACCTTTAGAAAGTGGGGCCTCAGGGAAAGACCTTACTTTTTTGTGGGTGCCCTCAAAGGGGACTACTGAGTGTCCCCTTTCACTTCCTCTTTACTTTCAGCCTATATAAGCAGTTTGGCTCTGCCACTTGTTTCTCTTGCAATGTGTTAATCTTGCCAGAGGTAATGGGCTGCCCAATCTTGGGCTGGAATCTCCAGAACCTTCAGCCATAATAAACCTTTCTCTTTATGAGCAATTTATCTTAGGCATTTCATTACAGTGATGTAGAGATGATAAATGCACTGCAAGCATTTTTACTCCATGTAAAGGGTCATACGTTCAGAATACTTGGATATCTATATGGAGTTTTTGCCTTGCTAGAAAATTTATGACCATGCCTTTCCTTTAAAAATGTGAAAACCCAGGGCTGGAGACTCAGTGGGTAAGAGCTCTGATCACTCTTCCAGAGGACTGGGTTCAATCCTCAGCACCCACTCACAGCCATCTGTAACTCCAGTTCCAAGGGATCAGATGCCCTCTCCTGCTGCACTAGCTCCTGCCTCTACCCTCAAGGGCGTCCAGACACTGTTATACACCGGGATAGACTGGAGGAATGAGGCTTAGCTGGGTGGGAGGGTGGGTTAGCAGGATCTTGGTCCAATGGTGAATGTGGGAGAAAAAGCCTTCTCTGAGACAGTTTTCAGTGAAACATAAGGGCTATATAAACCTTGGGGAGTGGGTAGGGTTTTGGGGGATGAGTGTAGATCATTGGCCAGAGCTGAGGTGCTGGGAATGCTTCATTTGCATGAAGAGGAATTCCAGGTGCTTGCTGGACATGTCTTTATAAAGAAATAGGAAGTTTTACCCTGAACCTGGCCACCAGGCTACATGACTACTTCAAGGGTGGCAGAAGTGGGGGTCACAAAGCTATATGCACTGGAGGGCTGGCCTTCCCTGAAGACCTCCCCCCCCCCACACACACCTCATACAGCACACCTGCCCCACACTCTTCTAGCATTGTTGGGCACCAGGCATGCACAAGACACATAGCCATATTTGTAGGCAAAACACTCCTACATTAAAAAAAAAATCTGAAAATTCCTCATTCTGTATTTTTCACTTGATTGAAAACAAGATAAATATTGTTCTGGTCTGATCCCTTTTCTCAATAGGTAGCCTGATTTTAGTTAGCTGTTTGTTTTATGTCTGGGAATTTATTTTCATCTTATATTTTAAAATCTGGATTTGGTCACAGTCATTGGTTCTGTCTGGGTATACATGAACGTGCTTTTATACCACCTTTGCCTAGCAGTTAGTGAGTCTTCCCTCCATGAATAGACATTTTCTTTCATCATTTTTTATTAATGCTTTGATGTATTTTTCTTTGCTTTCACAGTCTAGTAACTGAACAAAATCAGGTGCACTGAGCAAAACTTCCACAATTTCTCAGAATTTTCATTTCTTGGTCATTTTTATTTTGTTACAGGAGAATTCTTCAGTGTAAACTTCTATTACATGGACCTGTTTTTCAGCCCTGTCCATCCTGGTCTTGTGGGTATACGTTTCTCACCTTGGGATCATGCCTTTCTGTTTACAGTAGTTGTGTTTTCCATTTGCTCCATATCCTCTTGAATGTCACTAGGGATAAGTTGACATGTTAAAGCCTATTTCCTGTGCTGACTGCTTTATTAATGGCTGCTGTATAATTTGCTTAGTTTGATTCTCATAATTTGAATTGCTGTGGTTTTCACAGAAGCAGTGAATCTTTGTTGTTTGCTTATAGTTTTTAATGAAGTTTTATAGTAGTGAAGACATTTAACAGGAGCTACTTCAGCATTCAGGTGTGGTGATAGTTTGGGGTTTAACATTAGTTTTACTTAAGTATAAATACTTGTTTTTTAGTTTTCCATTTATATGGATGTCTTCTGTATATCCTTACCTTTTCACTTTATGTATGTTCTTAGGGTTGAAATGAATGTCTCATAGGTACAGAGTTATGCCTTCTTATTTTTTAAATCTATGCAGCCATTCTGGTGATTAGAAAATTTAGCCTATTTATATTCAATGTAACAATTGATAGGTAAGGACTTACCAATGTCATTTAAGATTTTTGATTACATTTATTTATTTGTGTGTGTTCCTATGCATGCGGACATGTGCCACAGTGTACATGTGGAAGTCAGAGGACAGCCTGTCAAAGGTGTTATGTCCTTCCACTATGTTGGTCCTGGGGGTGGAACGCAGGCTGTTAGGCTTGGTGGTGAGTGCTTTTACCCACTGAGCCATCTTACTAGTCCCTGACTATTATTTTGATAGCTGTTTTCTGGTTCTTTTGTAGATTCTTTGTTCTTTTCCTCCCTTTCAGTCTTCCTTTATGGTTAGATTTTTGTTGTTGTTTTGTTTGTATCTTTAGGTGGCTTGCTTAAAGCCTAGCATTGGAGTGGTCCATAAGACCGAGTCTCTGAAGAGGCTAAGTGTTGGAATAAGACTGGAACCTTGAGTCTAAAAGGCTTGGCCTGGTGCTGGGGCAGACTGAGGGCCTATTCTGCATGAGAAAGCCTTGTGGCCTACCTTTAGGTCCTGGGACTATGGGATCTGGGAGCTTGGTGCTATGTGTTGGTCTAATATTCATATCTACTGAATTGAGCACGGGTCCTGAATCCCCCAGACTGTGGAGATTAGCTTCAGAACTGTACCATTAGTAGGTAAGTCTGGAGCCCATATCTGTATTTAACAACCTGGTTTCTGACTCTGGAGGTATCTGGATTCTGGGCAGACCTAGAAGCTGTGGCTGGGATTGCTAACTGGATCAGGACTGGCCTGGAACCTAAAGCTCACTTGTTGCTGGGCGTGCCTGGACCCTTTTCTCTGAGGGTCAGTATAGAGATGGCTAGGTGTGGGCATGGTGACCACGGCCAAGGGGCTGCCTTGGGATGCTATTCTAGAGTAGGCCTGATGCCTGCGATCATGGAGGCCAGGGTGACTGGGTCCTGGGGCTGCTGGATTGGACCTAGAGTTTGAGTCTAATTGCTTTCATCCTACATCAAAGCAGGTAGTCATCGAAATACAAAGGTAAGCACTGCTCTTTGTGTAGAGTGAAGGCAAGCAATGGACTTCTCCTGAGAAGTCTGTGGTTGAGATCTCAGTAGCAAGCCCCTGCCCTGAGGATGTGAAGGCCTTAAGTAACTATTAGAATCCATTTTCTATTGATATAACTGAATACCAAACGAGGTCACTTAATAAAGGATGGAGGTTTATTTAGTTGATGATGTGGGAGTCAGCATCCACTTGGCATCTGGTCAGAGACTTCTTGCTGGACCACTGTATGGCAGAGGGCATCACTTGGCCAGACAGAGCAAGCTTGATGCCTTCAGTTTTCCTTCTTACAGATCCACGAATGCCATCATGTGGAACCTTCCATCAGAACTGATTTAATCTCCTCCTAGAGTCCTCCTCTCAAAATACCATTAACGTATAACTTTGAGAATTGAGCTTTGGCAAAGGTTTGGGGAGGAACAAAGACTCAAAGCATAGTGGTAGCTACACTCCTGTTTTAGCTAGCACTGTGTGCACAGTTATCCGAGGAGAGAAGGCTGCACGGGCAAGACTCTGATCCTCATGTCAGTGCTGCTGAGGGTTGAGTGAGCAGGAGTTTTTACATGACTGGGAGAACTGAAATGCTATATGACTCATCTGCAGAGTAATTTGGTGAAGATAGTCTTTTAAAATGACTGTTCTCTTTTGGCATACTCTCCATATTTCTAGAAGCCCATCTTGATGAATTGGGGTAGGTGGTCTGGGTTTATATAGGGCTCTTCACTGCCACATAGCTTGCACTATGGACAAATTGGAAGGAAGCTGCTCAAATGTCTTATATAATGGTAAATCACATTAGTTACATGACATGGGAAATACCCATGACACATATTACGTGAAATAGTATAGGATAGCAGAACATATTGAACATGATCCTTCTTTATTAAAAAGGCAGGAAAATACTATCTGTACATGATTTTAAAAGGCTGAGGTAAACAAATCCCCAGTGGTAGGATTATGCATGAATTTGTTTTCTTTTAAAACTTGTCTATAATTAAAACTAGTAGGAAAAATATAACAAAATAAACAGCTATGCTACCCTCCTCAAAAATTCAGCAAAGTCTGAATGACTTTTATAATAAAACATGTAAAAATGTCTCTAGATACCTCACATTGTACCAAAAGAGTGCTATTTTTTACAATTGGTGGGCAAAAGTGGGATCTCCTGGAGATGAATATGCAGTTGTCATCAATGTGCAAATGATTCTGAATTCTCCAGCTTTCTATGTTGTGTAGTGGGCACCACAGTTGCCAGCTCCGCCATATGAGCTCCAGCGTGGCCCATCTGCTGCTCAGGCTTGGCTTGGCTGACAGATTTATCTCATTTCATTCCTTATTTGGCAGCATAGCCTCTTTCTCATTATCATAGGTTTGGTGCCAAGCTTACTCATTTTGCTTACCTGTTTGTTGTTTTTTCCTTTTGTTCCATTTTGTTAAAATGAAGGTGCCAACAATGGGAATTCTGTCTCTGAAAATGCCTGTGGGGTCTTGGTCATGTCTTGCTAACTTGCCCGTGCTTCTGACAGCTACAGACTATTTTGGTTGTTTTGATAAGTAGAAAGCAGCATGGTTTGTTTTTTAAAGGGCCTAGCATTCCTTTTCCCAGCCCCAGCCCCACCCCCACCAGAAGACTTGGAAATGTTTCCACATAGAAATTGTAAACCCTAGCTATAGCTAAGTCGTCTCCATCTGGTATTTGTGAAAAAAGAATTTAATGCTGAAGGCACCTGCTGTTTGCTTCATCTTCATCAGTGTTTCAGAAACACAAGGGTTGAGACTTGCCTCTACCTCAAGCACTTTACCTACAAAGGATTTTCCTGTCTTGGTTTGTATTTCACAGAGCACTGGGACAGTCAGCCAGACTGCTAGGTATTTGTTCAAGTGAAACTTTGAGGAGTGTCAGAACCATTTTAGCGATTTACTGAATGGATTTGTTAGAATAGGATGCTGTTGCCAGAGAAGCCTCTCTGATCTGACACTATTTATTTTCAAAGATGCTCTTTGTAAGACTTTGCGTCACTTTCCTCTCTAGGTTACCCTGAAGAGACTTATCCAGTGTATGACCTTTTGGATGGTATGAAGCGCAGGCAGGAAACAATCCTGGTGGATTACCCTGATCCGGAAGAGCCCTCTGCTGAAGAAATAGCTGAACGGATAGGAGTGATGGAAGAGGAAGGCTCAGAGCATTTGAGCTGGGATCATTTGCCCACTGATCCTAGAGCCCAGAAAGATAGTTCTGTCGCCCTGTGTGGTCCTGAACCAGAGCCATGCCCCTGCTGTGTTCATCAAGAGGAGGACCCTGCTGTCTTGGCAGAGAATGCTGGCTTCAGTGCAGACGGCTACAGTGAGCCGGAGGAAGCCACCAAGGAAGACTGGCCCCAAGACTCTACAAATGAAGGGTTAGGGATCAGCACTGTGAACACACACATGGGTGGCATGTTGAGGAAACGCAACCCCCAGGGTTTTGAGTGAAAGCAGACTGTTTGGGGAAGTATCCATTATTCTCTTCCCAAGGTAGCTTGTCTCAGTTTCACCCATTGCCCTGTGCCCTCTCTGTCCTTCTCTGTGTTCAATGTCATAGTTCTTGGGCCACTACTGTGATTATTGTCTATCCTTCCTGGTGCTTGCACACCTGTCACCTTGTAAAGTAGCCATTAGCGTGAACATAGGACACAATCACCTTTCTCTTCCTGCTGATCAGAAGCACTAACCCATTCAGTGATTCTATGGTTGATTGTGCTTGCAGGTGGTATCACCTGGCGGATGTCTGACTCTTCATAGGAGCAACAGACGATTTACCTGTGAATGAGCAGTCGATTGGCAGATATTCAGGTTTTAGGAATGAAGATTTTGGACTTCCAGATGCCTTATACTTTGGGCCTTGGTCCCTGAGAAGAGCATGCTCTATTGTGAGGATGAGGGGCCCAGAGCACAGGACAGCTGACTGATCTGTAGTCTTTCAGAGTCTTCTAAGATGCCCTGACCCCTGCAGAGTAGCAGGCCATGAACACACGGCCCTTTCTGGAGACCATTTTGCTTGTGTATTCCCGCAATCCCTAGCTTCCTGTCCTCACTCTGTTGAGCACAACTGCCAAACCCAGAAGCACCTTTGTATGTCTTTTTTTTTTGTGGCTAGGCGAAATTTGAGGCACAGCATTAGTTCATATCCCACAGAGCTGAAGTTTGAGGCTGTTGTAGCTACCGGACGGCCTGTATGGTCCTTCCATGGGGAGCTCAGGTGCAGGAAACCATGTCTTTATGGGACAAGATGGAAACCTGTGAATCCTAACAGGGGTGAGTCAGTTCAGTTACATGTAAGACCTGAAAGTTGAAAGGTGACATGTCTCCAAGGACATTCTTAGTCTTGAAATGAGAAACTCAACAATTAAAGAATCCTGTGAGGCTGGCTACAGTCTTGACATTTCTATTGTACCTGGCTTGAATATGATGCTGGAAGACAGTTTGAACTACTCAGGAGCACTCTGGCTGCCATCGGAAGGCATGAGGCCACACTAAGATACTGCCAGCTACCACAAAGCTTTACATGTTAGTTGGGCTACAGAAGTCCCTTGAAGATGGAACCTGAAAATATACTGCACTGTATTCATCCATGTGTAGAACATTTGATTGAAATTGTGAAGAATGCAGTTGAACTTGACATAACTAACACTAAGTGTAAAGAGCGATGTAGGTACTCTTGTTTTGGCAAATTGTTTTCTGTGTGGCTCCCTCACCCACCATGAGTGTTGATTTAGGATGGCCCTGGGTCACTGATTGTAGTTTTTGTCCATAGGTTATGATTCCGTCACTACATAAGAACTTGTTTCCTTCTCATTTGTTCATTGGACAGCTGCCCTGTGCTGTGTACTAAGAAGACTGAATTTGCATCCTGAAGAATGTCAGCTTAATGTAGGAGTCTGACAGATATACCGTGGACCATAGGAAGCCTCAAGATTGTGAATTCTTCAGGCAGATGTCCCTGAAATTCTGGCTGTAGAATTTTGGATTGGCTCCTCAGGCGTCTGAGCCTGGTTTGGGCATCTGTAAAGGGAGGATAGTGGAAACACAGGTCTCGCAGGGTTGGGAGCTGTGAGTGAAGCGGTCAGCACACACAGGGCAGCAGCAGCTCGTGCACAACAACGCATCATACTGTTCTGTCATAGTGTAAACCCAGAACTGCAGGAGCATGGAACAGCAGGAATGTCATTGCCAAAATACCAATACATTTTAGGAGAGACTATGTGGCATGCTAAAACATAGGTGTGGAAGAAAGGACATTGTGGCAGAAAGAGGAGGTTAGCTTGTAGAGTGGGGTGTGTGGATGGGTTTTCAGGTGAAAAGTGTTACAGAGCCCACTGTTATTATTTGGGATTAGCTTTGGAAACAATTCCTGCCAGAAGGACCAATCCCTCATGGTTCTTCCCACTCTAGATGTTAGTTTGCATATAGTAATATATTTATTTGTATATATCAGACATTTTAATGTACCTTTCAGTAATTTGGAATATAGGATTTTCATTTTATTTTCCAGAATTGTACCCTTTGGATATGATGATTTTTACATGTATAGCCAATCCAGGGTGACCAACATCAAGGGACTGATTTTCACTGTTGTCATCTTCATTTCTCAGTATTAAGGGCTGCAGACTTCATCAAGGCCTTGCCAGTAGGTCTGCAGTGACCTGTGGGGCACCACAGCAGTAGCTGGCCATAGAAGCCACTGCACATCACCTAGGACCATGCTTGGTAAGTCAGGTGGGTGGTCAGCCAGAAGATCCTTTAATTTGGCTATAGTAGGAACATAGGACAGTGCCTCATTATCTCAGGGACTAGGCCTGGGAGGTATACTGAGTGGAAATGGATTTCATCTCTAGAAATTATGGCCTGTGAGAGCCATGTTCTTTGTATTTAGACATAGGTAATAAAATAGCTTATGGTCTGCACTCAGACACTCTGAAAAAAGGAACTTAACTAATACTCATGGTACAACTAATATTAAATATTCTCATTGTTGTGACAAAAATACCTAACGAAGGTAACAGTGCAGGAAGAATATATAGTTTGAGGACATCCTTCAGGGCAGCAGAAGCCATAAGGACTGCTTCACAGGGAGCAGAGAAAGATGAATGCTAGCACTTGGCTTGCTTTCCCTCTTTTATTTAGTCTGGGACCCCAGCCAATAGGGTGATACTGTCCATAGTAAGGATGTGTCTTTCTTCAACTAAACACTTTCATAGACAGGTGTGTTTCCATGGTGATTCTGAGTTCCATAAAGTTGGCAATCAAGATTAGCCATAAGTGGTAGCAGGTGTAAAACAAGATTTTCCTGGATGTGTTCTACACAATTTAGGCTTTTTTTCCCCCAACCTGATTACTAAACAAACAAAACCTCTTTCCCATTTAGAACATGCTGTATATGGTCTTCCTCACAAATGCGGAGGCTACAGGAGCCAGACCATGGTTCAGGTAGGGAATACTTTTAAGTCACCATCAATTATAGACCTACTCTTAAATTCCCCTTTTATTAGGAAAGTTTATATCCACAAAGAATATTTTGTGTGCCACCTGTTGGGCAGTGATCAAGAAGCAACTACTCTATAATGTCCTTAGTCATTAGCATGTCTCGGACACTTCCTAGTATCTCTTACTTCGTAGGGTACCACTTTCCTTGTGAATGGACCAGGAGTCATGTCCACTTTCAGGACTGGGAGAGTCTGTCCAGAGGGAAATGTGCAGCAGTAGGTGCTTAACACCATCACTGTCTTGAATCCCACGCTGCTGGGCCGCCCCACCTGACACCCTCTCTCAGGCCACTCTGACTGCACAGAATGGTCCAGGGTTACTCTGTGGGCTTTGTGTGACCTTATGATGACTCCATCCAAGAGCTTCCATTGTCTTGGCTTCAAATCCACAACAGACTGAAAAAGATCCTCACACATTTAACTAGTCCCAGCTCCAAGTCAAGCCCAGAGGCATGTGGCTGGGCCTTTCCCACCTTGAGTCCTACGGCTCATTTCTGTCCACAGGGGCCACACCCACCAGGCATACTTAAGAATTATCAACCAAGCTGGGCATGGTGGTACACGCCTTTAATCCCAGCACTCGGGAGGCAGAAGCAGGCGGATTAATTAGAGTTCAAGGCCAGCCTGGTCTACAAAGTGAGTCCAGGATAGCCAAAGCTACACAGAGAAACCCTGTCTAGAAAAAAAGATCAGCCAGCCAGTTCCTTCGGGTGACCCAGATGAATCTTCGAACCCCATTTTCCCCCACACTCTGCATGCATGTTGCTCTGTATGTCTCTGGTTCTTAACATGCTCTTTTGTTGCAATTACCCACCTGACCTTTGAAGTGTCTAGGAAGGAATAGAATGGGGAACGTGAACAACAAGGACACAGCAGTCAAACAGGTCAAGTTTAATTTGTGGATACATGTCTGTACTTAGACAAACACTAAGTTCTACAACATACATAATGTCATTATGGGAAAATACCAAGTTTGTCATTGCACATACCAATAAATAAATACATTTGCTTCAGAATACCAAAAAGTTTATTCAAAAAGTCACTTAATAAAAGCACAGTTTTGCAAGTTTGTCTAAAACTCCAGATAATTTTGAACAAAAATAAAATGTCTGACCACTCCAAAATAGGAAAAGACAATCGTGTGCAAATTGACATACATGTTCTAGGCGTGAAGACTGGCTAAGTGTGCTCCCAGCAAGAGAAATGCTGCCTGTCCTCAGCAAGCTGGTCACCAGTGCAGGGTCCAGGAGGCTGGGGCTGAGCATCCCCTTCCACACTACTCTGAGGTGCTCTATAGACACTCTACATTTCAGCCTCATCGCCAGCTCTACCTGGACCTCAATGGGGGAGGAAGGGCAGGAGAATAGGGTGCAGTGTCTTTCTTGGAAAAGAAAGAAGGCACAGTGATGACCTAGGACAGGTAGTGATGAGTGTGAGGATTAACTTTCTCTAACCCTAAATCCTACAGCAAGCTTTGACAGGCCCACATCTTGCAGGGAAGGAAACAGACGGAGATTGCACAGTTTGCTCAAATGCTCTAGCTGCTCAGTGCAGTTAACGCTCCTAGACCAACTCGCCTTCGCACTGAAAACGCAAATCCATCCCAGTACTTTTTAAGATCTTGAAATGACAGAAAATTGCCAGCTGGAATTCAGCAAGGGCAGGTGTCCATAAACTGAAATAAAAATCTATCCCATAGCCTGTTCTGGAGACTAAACCTGGTCTCCAAGCCAGGGCCTAGGGCAGTGTAAGGTCCCAACTCTGCAGGGCAGTTGGCCCCAGTCACAGTGCTGGGCACCACAAGCTCAGGCATGCTCTGATGACACCTGGCATCCTGAAATCCCATGAGGAGGTTGTAGCTGGGGCAGGGACTACAGAGAAGGGGAGGCCAGGGCTGCTGATAAGGGAAACCAGGCTGTCCATCTATGAGATGGGCGTTGTGCTTGCAGAGCCGAGCTGTGGGTGTGGCTCCTCCCTGCAGACCCCATCTGAGCAGTCATCCCTATTGCTTGTTAAACTTAGAACTGATTCTACATAAAGTTTTGAGGCAAATACCCTGCCATTTCCAGAAGAAAAGAAAAAACAGCAAAAGCACTTTTACAACATTGTTGCCTTATCACTGAAGAAGGTAGATTTACCAAAAGTTCTCTTCCAGCCTATCTCACACATCGAGGCATCCAACATCTGTCTTCCCAGAGCCATGCACCTTACTTGCTTGCTTCCCCTTAGTGTCAAGATTGTTAAGGCACCATCACTACACCATGCTCATTTAAAAGGATGCACATCGCAGCTCCTCCTCCAGGGAGGCAGACACCACACTTCCTTGAGAGTCTACTCCGAACCGCGTGCAGAAGAAAGAGCAGGAAATGAAGGGACATAATCCACAGTGGTCATAGCTGCCTTCTTATTCTTTTCCTACTCTGATGTGGTTTTAAACTCCTTTTGATTGTTTGCAGATTGCCCTTTCCTCCTGACACAAGTGCACACACACACAAACAGACAGACAGACAGACAGACACAGAGCACCTTGGAGCCAGAAAGACAGAAAAAGCTAGACTGGGAGAGGAGATGGGGAAGCTAACAGCACCACTCTGCAGGGGAACTGTTTGGAGCAGAGGGTGGAGGTTGTAGGGTGTAGAGCCAGTAGCATACAGAGGAGCTGCCTAAGGTCCAGCTGCCCCGCACTCATTCAGACTTTGCTGCCCAGCCAAGGACCAACTAGAAGGACAGGGTGTCAAAGTAAGAAATCTTAGTGTGGGAGACGCTGAACCCAGGCAAAAGGCAATGTCACCGCGCTGAGTCTTAGGACCTGACCTGTGAGGCTGGTCTTGTCACTCAGTGCCCAGCAAGGGCTTGTGCTGAGGCCGCTTCTCCACACTGGGCTATGAGGCTCAGTCTGTTTCCTGGTGCTACCAGATTATATCCAAACAGTCAACACCCCTTTTTGTGTGTGCTAAAGCAAAGAGCAGAGGCCAAGAGTTCACCATTGTGCTTCCAGTCCCACGCTTACCACCAGGGTGCCCTCCACACACTAGACTCCAGAATCAGCTGTCCAACCTTAGCATTGTAAACCCAGAGAAAGAACTTGAAAGACTGAAGACCTGCTTCCTATCACCTCTAATGTCAGCAGATGTCTCCTTATCAAGTTAGGGAGGGAGGGCAAACAGAACTATGGGAAGGAGATGGCACTGTAATCTTTCTTCAGGAGATAGGCCAGCCCCAGCATGAAAGTCCTAGTGCCCTCTAGAAACTAGACTGTAAACAAAGGCTAACTCACTGGAGAGTCCTCTCATAGAGATGTATGGCTCGGGTGTGTCAGCTCCTGCTACAGCAGGTGTGCCTTGCTTAGAGTGTCTGACACAGGAACATCTAGGTCTTTTGATGTACTACTTCCACGTACAGCAGTCAGCTTCCTGGCCTGGACAGCCCCACTCATATATTCAAAGCATGACTTTTTAAAACTCTACACAGTCTTTCTAAGCATATCTACTTTAAAGCAAGAGGCAATGTCTAAATGCTCTTGGCTTCCCACTGGTTTCTTATCTCCATCTAGGCAAGAAGCTTCTTGCAAATGACACCTGGCCGAAAACTTGGCATTCCCAAGCCCACCAGATGAGTGGTGCCATCCAAGGAAAAGTGGCAGTGGAAGGGATGTCCAGGCCCAGCCCCAGAACCCTCAGGTTGCCTGTCACATCCCCACAAAGTGTGCAATGGTCCTGCTGAGGTCTCTGCAGAGCTTGAAGCCCTCATAGAGGGGCCAAGCACAGGCCACATCACATCAGAATGGTGTACAAAATCTCAAGACAGCTTTCAATAGGGAACTTCCTGATTCCCCACTGAAAGGTTCTCAGCCTTGTACATTAACTCTGAGGGTCTCAAGTTTCTGGAATTAGGAAAAGGAAGGACATGCAGAATGGACCCTAGAAGGCCAGAGAGTCTGGTTTCTGGGCAACAGTAGGAACAAAGAAACTTGAGGTTCCAAACTCTGCCATTAACCAGTTAGCTAACCAAGAGACAAGCCCCTTGTCCACAGGGATCAGCATTGCTTTTGGTGAACCCCACAGAGTACTACTACCTCTCAGCTCTTGTGGCCCTAAAATATCCTCTGCTCTCCTCCCCTAAGAATGGCACACAGCCGGCACTGGTCACAGCATGCTGGCAACAATGGGAGCTGAGTCTTCCCAGAGAGGACATTTTTCTTGAAGCATATCGTTACCTAAATGGTGACCTAGATCCCATGTGTGTGTCATAGGTGTTGTGCTGGGGCTACTCAACATCCAAGAGCCCTGCTGAGGGAGCCGCCCCCCCCCCCCATCCATTCAGATATTTGGCCTTGAGAGCTGGGTTCCTGCTTCTGCAAGCACTGGGCAAATCTGAAGCAACAAGTGAGCTAGCACTCCAAGTCAGCAGCTAATTCACACAGCCAGGCCCCTGCAATCCTAGCAAGGTCCTGCCACTCCTCACCTATCCTTACCACCACCATCCAACTGCCCTTAGGCCTAACGGGAGTACTTTCTGCTGCCCACCAGGGCCTTTGCTACATAAAGCTCAAGTGCCCTATACATACACAAACACTGTACTCCTACCTCCTGGACACCCATTGTCTTCCAACTTGTAGGCTGAGTGGACGGCTGGGCCACAGCAGCCTTGCTTGTGCTTCCTCCAGCTAAAGAGGCTGCCCAGTGTGACAAACACAACTGAGGCAGGGTACTGACCCAAGATTGGGTATGTGTGTTGACCTTGGGGCACAGAAATACTCTTTTCTCTACATACCCATTTGCTATTCCCCTGCTTCAGCAGCAGAGGCAGAGCAGCCGGTTTCTGGTTGGTAAGGCCAGAGCGCCCACTGAGGGCCTATGAACAGAGGGTAGGCAGGACTGTCTTGGCAGGCAGGCAAGCTCCACTCCGGACTGGGCCACCCTAAAGGCAGAGGGAGCCTCTACTCGCAAGCCAGCTTGCTGTCAAAGCTTGACAGAGCAATGGCAAAGGCCTGCAGAGCACACAGTGGGTAGTTGTAATCCATGGTGAACACGTCTTCTGCTACCCGGCCAAACTGCATGACGATGTAGTCCGCTGTGGCCGTGCACAGGCATGAATGGGAGAGACAGGAAGAACAGGTAAGACATAGGACATAAGAGGGAAGGAAAAAGCAGAGATGCCAAAGGATGAAAAATCAAAGGCTCAGAAGAAGAGACAGAAGTAAGGAGAAAGAAGGTGAAAGGGGGAGATGCATACAGACAGCAGGGTACAGGGAAGAAAAGACATCCAGTGAGAAGGTGTTCTCGAGCCCCAGACATGGCTGGCACACAGAAACTAGGGCCAGGGCTCTAATCGCTACAGTAAAAAAGTTCTAACATAAGCCATATACCCATATCCTGTCTGTCACTCTGGTTAGAAAGGACCAGGTTGGGGATGGGGGATGGGCACCATATGTACAAACCACAGGGGCAGCCACACTTACGGTCATTGCCATGGATGATCTGGAAGTTCTTCACAGAGGCCTGCGTGACGCGCCCGTGGAAGTTAAGTACGTAGGACTGTGTGTCATCATTCCAGACTGGCGTCTTGTTCTGCAGCTCAATGATGCTCTCCGTGTTCTTGTTCTGCCAGCGTGCTAGCAGTGTCTCATGTTCCTGGGGGTGGGGGTGGGGGAGAGCCTCACTTGAGCCTGACCCAAGCCTTGGCATTATAACCAACCCAAGAGGGATCTGTCCCAGGATGAGGCTTCTTAAGAGTTTTCTATGCTTCCGGGGCTTCTCAAATTGTATCCCCTACAAATACACCTTGCTGAAATTCTTAGAAGCTCGTATAGAGGCTGGGGTCTGTAGAAGTGTTAGGTAGAGACTCACATTGCGTGGACGGATACAGACTCTCTCGTGAACCATGTTCATGCCTGGAACGATCACACTCATCTTCCGAGGTCCCTTGAAGCCCAGGACATTGGTCTCCTGGGAAAACAAGAGAATTTAGCACTGGCTACCTAGAAGTGTTTACCTATGGAGAGACTGGCCAGGGCGGTAAAGATGAAGAGGAATAAAATGTCTGCAAGATTAACACTTGAAGTCTAATAGTCACCTCTAAATTTAACACATCCCAAACTGCTCCCATTGACAGCCCAGCTTGCTCCAATGGCAGGTCAGCGCTTACCCACTCACTCACGTGAACTGGAGTCATAGTAACTTCACTTTCCACACCTCATTCCTAACCTGTCCCCAGTTTCTGTCAGCTATACTTCCAGATTACTCCAGAACCTAAGATCACCAGACAGCCACTAGCGCAGCTCCTTGCTTCTGCCCTGCGTTCCTCTCCCACCATCTGTTCTCAACACAGCACCCTCACTGTTAAAGGATATGTTTTCTTTCCCTCTCTGAAACTCTTATTCAACCTTCAGGGCCTCGTGTGGTTTGCCCCCTATTCCTTACTTTTCTTGGAATCTTAACTCTCTTCTGTAAGCACTCTGCCCTCCAGAGACAATGTGCACAGCTGGTGTCCACTTGTAATCTTTTCTCCAGTTACCTTGGCAAGACCTCTGCCATCCCTCCTGCAGGTCCACATACACCTTGGCATTTCATACACCTGTATCTCTACTTGATTTTAGTTCTGAGAATTTATCAAGAACATACTTATTTCATTTATATCCATCTTATGGCTTGCCTCTCACTAAAAATTTAAATGCCATAAGGGTTTAAATTGTTTCTAGTTACTGTGTTCTAAGTCCCTCCCTCCCCCCAACAGTACCTGGAATGCAGATGGGCTCAGGCTGCTTCTCTAAAACTGGCCAGCAGAGGGCACTGGGGGATCATTCAAAATAGCTGAGGCGACCTAATAGTCTCTAAGAAGTATCCCAGCCCAGATTCACTGGCCTTTCACTTTTAAAGCTACTAACTTGCACTCCTGGTATACTCAGGTAATCAAGTTTATTCCTTCTCAAGTCTCTGATGGGGTTGAAGACCAGGTAGCTTAGTTTTACAATGAAGCTTAGTTGTTTAGGGGTTAAGATGTTTTTAGGTCTAGATAGATGTTTTAAGTTGATAATGACAAGATTGATTTACATTCAGAATTTTAGACACAACAAGATAGGAAAGATATTTTCTTCAAGGCTGTCAAATACAAATAGCCAAAACACTAAGACTGTAACATTTATATAATTCCTGATTGGGTCATGGTTATTCTTGCTATAGGTAGTTTATTGTATATATGTGGAATAATATAAATGTATATGTAAAAAATAAAAAGTAAATTTTTAAAAAGTTTAAGAAGATATAAAAAGAAAATAAAATATTTAAAAAATAGAGAAAACAGTTTGCAACAGAGCATGCACCTATATTTATATTCCAGTCTTGTTCTTGTTGGAATAATTTTAGCAAGTGCCCCAACTCCAAGCTTCGGTTTCCAGATTACGAGGGAACAGAATCTCTGTTCTGAAAACATTCTGTAGTGCCCTGGATCCATGCCAGCAAGATGTAGGTGAAGTACAGAAAGGAACCCAACCCTCTACCTCCTCCTGTCCAGGAGCCTTCTGGGTCAGACTGCAGGGCCAAGGATGGTTCCCAGGGTTCCCAGGGCTCCCTAGGCCTGAGGCCTGATGACAGGTACAGTCCCCTTCCCACACAGCATCACCTTACAAAAGACAGCCCTTTGGGATGTAGCTTTGACTACTCATCCAGGAATAGAGTATCCCTGGTCAGGCACTATAGCCTGGAGAGGAACTGAGGACTCACATAGCACACAGCTGCCAGCTCTTGGCGCAAGGTTCCACTTTCCAGCGTAGAAGACGATGCTTTCTGAGGGTTGATGCCATTGTCATAGACGGTGAACTTGGTACCCATCAGGTTGGACCTGAAGGAAGGACAACCAACAGGCTTGTATACCTCTTTCCATGGCACAGACAGTCCACTCTCTTACAAGAAGCTGACAGAGCAGTATGGAATGGCCCAGGGCAGATGTGGGGACACAGTGGAGGCACTCCACAGCAGGCAACTCAACGCAAAGGGTATCTCATTTCAGTAAAGGAAATCCAGGGAGTGAGTCAGCGTGTATGGGTTTCTTGGAGGGGACGATGGCACTGCTTTTTCTGGAAAGCCAGAGAGAATTCGGCACCTCATGGAGAATGGCTGTCAGTTTTGTCCAGCACTGTGCCCAGCTGTAGCCCTCTTCATGTCTTCACTCTTCCATAATGAGACTATACTCAGGACCTCCCCACCTCACCTCCTCAGGGCCTCTTTGCAGCCCTGGCCCTGGGCTCTGACCAGGAAGCCAAAGCAACTCTTCTATAATTGCCTAAATCATTGGTAACATCCTGGTTTGACCTGTCACTCATGCTGGGCCTATACCCAACACCATGGAGCAGCTTAGTCCTGTCTGACTGAAGGCTGGGCAGACTAGCCTGTAGTTGGACTTGACAGAAGGATCTCCTTCTGAGACATCAGAAGACTTGCCAGTACCCTCCCTCCCTCGCCTTTCTGAGAGAGCATTGGTACCGCAGTTTCCCGATATAGCTGTCGCCTCCTCGAGACAAGTCTGTTGGGTCCACAGAGATGAGGTAATTGGAAGTTTTACTCTTCTTTCTCTTCCTACCCGCCAGGAGGAACACCTTAAAGAGTGAAGCAACATCATATTCCAGATCCAACCCACCAATTGTGGTGGCTGCTCACACACAAGCAACCAGCTTGCTTCAGCTCCCCCAACACATCTACATGTGGACACACAAAAGCAGGACAAGCCCATGAGTCCACCCAAAACACTTAATTCCCTGGAGAGCTGAGGGGTCGGTGTCAGAGCCGAGGTTCCCTCCTATTCTAGCTTCTAAGCCTTCATGCTGAAAACATGTCCAGAGGAACCTCACCTTCTTGCCATCCTCACGGTCTAGGTGCAGAAAGTAGGTGGGGTACATGCCCCGGTCCATCCCCTTCTTGTCCCGAGTGATGCGGCATTTGATGGTGATCCCTTGGGGGGCTGGCCTCAGCGCAAACTCCTCTAGATCCTGGACCTCAATATCCACTGGTGGCTCTGGGGCTGCTGGGCTGGGGGCTGAGGCTGCCTCCTATGGAAAGGAAAGAAGAGCAACCTAAACCAAAAAGACTCCACTTTTCAGATTGGTAGTCTAGGATAAAAGTCTGCTTCCCGGTTCAGTGTGGAGGAGGAGAGGCAGGGCAGGATTGCTGGGATGTGGATTTGGCCATCCTGCCCCAGGGTCAGGAGCTCTTCTAGTTTTCCCTCAGCAGTTCCTGGAGGTGGAATCAGGGATAAGGGCAGGTTCTCAGGAGGTCATCCTGCCCAAGTCCAGCTCTGCTTGCATCCTGGCCCCTTGGCCTTGGTGAAGAGACAGGAGGACGGTGGAGAAGCAGAAGAGCCCAGCTTTGTGTGGAGACCTACCCAAGGAAAGCCAGCACCTCATGACGTCACATACACAGAGTACCTCATTCCTAGTTTAACAACTTGGCACAGCAGAGTCAAGAGGGATGAAAGGGACTGTTTTCCCAGATCATACTAACCTGTGTCTAGGATGGATGGTCTTGATGGGAAAGGGCCCAGCCCACTGTGGGTGGCACCATCCTTAGGTGGGTGGGCAGGCTCAGGCTGATTAAGAAAGCTAACTAAGCAAAAGCCTGGAAGTGAGGCAGTAAGCAGTGTTCCTCCACAGGTTCCATTTGAGTTCCCTTGAGGATGCATTGTGACAGTGTAGGCCAAATAAACCCTTTCCTCTCCAAGATGTTTCTGGTCAGTGTTTTATCACAGCAGAAAACAAACTGAAACACCACCCACAGGCAGACCTAACTACTGATGTCAGCCTCCTACAGGCGGCTCCTCCCTCACTCACCCTGATGGACTTCCTGCTAGTGGCAGAACTAGGGCGGGTGTTGTTGTTTAGCTGGGAGGAGCTCGAGCTGTTTTCATCCTCATCCTCTTCCTCATCAAAGCTCATGCTGCTGGAGATGCCTATGGTGAGCGGAGAACAGGGAGGGATGAGCAAGCAAACAGTTTTACAGTGAGAATATGGGTGGTCACATGTAGATGCACGTTCAGACACTGACTCACCTACATCCAGGCACAGATACAGCCATCTGCGCACACCCTCACATTGCTGTAGGCACTCCCACTCATCCAGACACATACAAGGACACATGTCCTCTTTGGTGCACACATGAACTGGGGCTCGTCACGATTCTCCTTGGGATGCATCCCCACCACCCAATTTTAGCTCAGTCCCTACCTCACACTTCTTCAGTAGCAGTTACATCACCCCTGTCTCTTGTGTATCAAAGCCTGAGCTGAGCTGAAGCTGCACAGGAGAGCTCCACTCCTGGTTTCTAGTTCTGACTAAAGGCCGCAGATGGCCTAGGCCACAAACTCTGACTTAGGTCCTCACCCAGTCTGTGGGTGGGACTGACTCAGCTTTCCCCAGATTGCCCCGAGCCTGTCTCAGCTGCCCTCCCTGACCCAGAGTGCCACCCTGAGTGGCCTTAAAAGTTCCAGCCTTGGCGGCTGGAGAGATGGCTCAGTGGTTAAGAGCACTGTCTGCTCTTCCAGAGGTCATGAGTTCAATTCCCAGCAACCACATGGTGGCGCACAACCATCTATAATGTGATCTGATGTCCTCCTCTGCCTGCAGAGTGCTGTATACATAATAATAAATAAATAAATCTTATATATAAAAAAAAGTTCCAGCCTCATGAAGTAGTATTCTAGTAGGCTCCTCTTAATGTATGCAGATCTGCAAGGCTGCACCCAGGATTCCCTGGGCTTAGGGGCTCATGACAGAGAAAATGAGCAACAGGTTTCCAGGGGGGACATGCCCTGCCTCCCATGAGCTCAGCAGACAAACTGACAGCTTCTTTCAAAGGGCAAAAGGGAGAAGAAATCTGCAGTAAACCTGGGCCTCATGGGAGCTACAGGTGGGCTACCCCAGCTCATATTCCCTTCTCTTAACTTGGCCTCGTCACCCCTGACCGCGAACATCTTACTGATTCCAAGAGGTGCTCCTCCCCCACATCCAGGCAAAGACTGGACCAAACATAAGGAGGCTGTGTTTCTAGAGAAGAGAACCTAGGACTGAACTTTGGTCCCAGTGGGCCCCCACGGGGCTCACCCTTCCTCTGCATCGTGGCACGGAGGTCCTGCCCGCTGGGCCGTGTGCCCCCACCGGCTGCTGTCTCCCCAGCATCCTTGGCGTGGTCTGACTGTCCGACAGTCAGGATCTGCACTGGGCCTTGGGCCTCAGACTTGTCTTCTGCCAGAGTTGCTGGCCCGCTGGTGCCTGCAGGCCAGATACTCCTGAGTTACACCCAGAGGGAGAGGAAATCCTGGATTCTCAGGTGACCATGATGTGGGAGGGATGGATGATGAGACCCTTTGTAAAACCTTATTTGCAAAACTGGTTTTTTAAAAAAATTACAACTGCTGTTAGCCTGTTAATACTTAGTATACTGTAAAGGGACATGAGCTTTGTTTTTTCTGTTCTTCCCTCCCAGATAACTGCGAAGGGTTGGTTTGAAATCCTTAAGACAGACAGTAACCATCTACAAAATCAACTGCACAGTGGAAAGAACAAGACAGAAAACAAGGTCAATCCAAACCATAGTTGAAGGCAGTGGACACAGCCAGCTACAGGTTACACATGCTGGTGTTCTCTCTTCCCACACACACATGCGTCCAGGACACTCACATACATCATTAAGCATTGAGCCCTCCCTCAAAGACAGTGGCTGACACAGTCACCTTCCCAAGCACATGCTCTTCATCCCAGGGGCCCTACATTTTCCTGCCCAAGGGGCCACAGCTTTAGTAACAGTAACAAGACCTGGCCCATAGGTGACAGCCTCTCTCCTGGCTGAGCTTTGCTCAGCACTATAGCCAGCTCCAACAGCCCAAGGATTCTGACACCTCACTGTCCAACTATCACACAGCAGCCTAGAAATCAATGGCCATGACAAGGATGGAAGAAATAGTAGCCAGGAAACAGGACTTGGGGAAGTGGCCACCATCACTGTCACTGATTCCCTAGAGATGTTAGCCTCTGGAGCAGAGGGAATTCACTGGTCTGTGGGTCTGAGAGTCCTGGGGACAGGGAAGGAAGGTGGGGGGAATCTACATTATAAGGCAGAGCTGACAGCAACTGTTGTGAGAGCAGAGAGCTTCAGCCAAAGGGAGCATCCTGGCTCAGGGGACTGGGTAGAACTCAGGCTGAGGTAGGCTAGGTAGAAGGGGGTTGGTGCTGAGCCATAGCTAAGCTATACTTCACTTCCTGGCAGTTTAACAAGGCTTTCCACACCCACAAACTGGCCAAGGTATGCATGAACTAGACGAGACCCTACTGATGGGCATCTTGAGGTCACATTCAATGAGACTGCTCATACTATGTCGCCTTGAAGTCAGGAGGGTAAGCTCGCCCCCACAGTGCAGCCTGGGCTCTGGAAGGTCTGAGAAGTCAGGCTAACCTTTATGTTTTCCCTTCTTCTCCTTCCTAGGGGCCCCACCCTGGCCCTCCGATGCAGCTGCCGCCTTGGTTTTCTTGGCTGAGGTTGATGCTGGTGGGCGGGTGGCTCCCAGCTGCACACTGGCTAGCGAGTCGGCCTCTTGAACTGCTCAGGAGAGAACCCAAGACAGAAAGATGGGTGTTGGGTGAGATCATAGCTCCCACTTGACCATAGTCCCCATGCCAGCCCTCGTGTGGCTCTTCACCCATATCATCAACCCACTCATCTCGACCAAGCAGAGGTCAAGGGCAGACCCTCAGCCTACTACAATGAAGTTGACACCTAGGAGCCAAAGTTCTAGGTCAGCCAACTGCTCTGAGCGTGGACAAGTATGGAGGGAGTGTCGTCAGAACGTGCTAGGGCGAATGTGCTAGGAAGGACGGAGACTCTATCTTCTGAAATGAATTGCAGCCAAGACAGGCACTCCAGAAAGCCTGCAGAGGCCTTGGGTGCTGAACTCCCGGGATCCAGTGTGAGGGGGGAGGAGCTCTGTGAAACAAAGAGCTAGGTAAACTAGTAGGGAAGAACCAGGAAAGGCACAGCTGGTGCCTGCCACATTCTCCACACAGTGGGACTCTGGTCTGCTCAAAATCTATGAGCAGTTTCTGAATGCTCACAAGATGACAACCAACAGCCTCCCACCTGGTAGGCCCCTCCATTTCCTTCCTCAATCCCAACACACACTCTGCCACCCAGCACACATCCAGCTGCACTGGGCTGGCTTAGTGCGTTGCATACACCATACTCCTTTTATGTTATGGGGCCCGTGCCTGCACTGTCCTTCCCATCTGATTAACTCCTACTTCCGACTTCCTGGAAGCTGCAGAGAAGCCGTTCCCCCACTGCCTAGTGAGAGCAAGCACCCCACCATCACCTCCTCACACAACCTGTCCTCTCCCCACAAAGTACAATGTAACCACCCGGGACGCTGTCGCCCACCTAGACCAGAAGCTCCACGGAAAGAGACCACACCTACCTATCTGCCCACCCAGCACCCACAACCACTAGTCCACATCACTTCACCAAATATTTAGGAGATCCATGGATGTGTACCATGAATGAGCTTGGCAAAAGACCTACCTCCCCCTCCCCCCCCCCCCCCCCCACTTCCCTCATCCCCCTCCCCTGGGAGCAAGCGGCAGGTCTGATGTCCCTCCCTTACCACCTCTGGGAGTGAACCCCTGCATTGACACTAAGAGCCAGCAGAGGGCAGGGCACGAGGTAGCTAAAGCTAGGGGCATAAGTGGGCAGGCTCAGAAGCATGGCTTCACGGCAAACAGTAGGTGTGCAGCAGCAGCCTCTCTCAGCTTTGTCACCACTCCAAGCTGGACAAAGACCAGGGGCCTCAGAGAAGCCACAGGCTCCTCACAGATGCCTAGTATACTCCATGGGGAAGGCCCCTAAGGGCCTTACCTATTCTGATGTCAGCAGGGAACAGCAATCACCTGAGGCCCTGGAACACACTGTGGTTTCCTGGTTTTTTTTGTTGTTGTTGTTTTTAGTGTTTTAAAAGTGAAGCAAAAGCACAGGAGAAGATAAGTGACTTGCCACATCCATGAGCAGGTCTTGCCACGATAAGGGCAAGGCAAGCCAGGCTTCACATGACCAAAGGCAGTGCCTGTCTTCCCTGTATGGCATTACAACATAGCAAGTCAGGTACTTAACGCCATGCCTGGCCCCAGCAAATGCCCTGAGACAGACTTCATTATTAGGAACAATGGGGTTTCCTCAGGGTGTACGCATGCATGGAGACCAACCTTAGGCAGTATGCCAAGCTGAGACCTATGTAATAGGTGAAGGACTCCTAACTTCTTCCCTTTAACACATCGGGATGGTGTTGGGTTGAGCTAAGGGCTGAGCTAGCAGAACACAGGAAAGACCCTAAGACACTGTAGGGCAGGGGGACAGAGCCAAAGGTTAGAGGAAGAAAGTTCTCCCTCAGCTGAAAACGCTTGTAAGCAGTTGAATGCAGCTGGAGGCTCCAGGTTAGAAATGAACCACAGAAGTTCCTACCCTACCCACAAAGCTAGGTAGGTACCCACACCTAACTCCCAGTTACTACTGTGCCAGGAGCAGCCAACTGCATGGCTTGCACCAGCCCCGTGGAGGACTGCATCCTTCTATCCCCTAGCTCCTGCCTTCTTGCTCACAAACCCCGTGGCACTGAACTATGGGAAGAAGGAGTAAGTCCCGAACACCCAGACACAAAGGAGCCATGCCTGGGCAGAAAGAGCCTTGAGAGAATTCCCACAGGGTAGGCTCTGCTGAAGACTAAGTGTAAGGACGGCAGGCCTGAGGGAGTTCTCAGCCAGGAGCCTGGCACACCGAGTGAGTACGCAGGAGCTCTGAGAAGAAGGAGGCGAGTGGCCCAGGAGCTCCTAGGCAGTGTATGGCAGGAAGATGGGAGAGGAGTTCCTCACAGGAGAGAATGCTAGTGGGTGCAGGATCTCAGGGATGTGCTTCAGGTCAGAAACCTGGAACTAGGAACTCCCTGATCCATCAATATAACCACCTGGCTCAGGAGATGACAGTCTGGACACAAACAGGATCCCAAGGCTGAGGGTGCCTCTCTGCCTGCCTCCTCCAGCTGTCCACCTGAGCCAGACACCATATTCAGCCTGGGTAGACCCTACAGGATGGGTCTGCCAGGCCACCACCCCTGCCCCTGCCCCCAGGGTGTGGTGCCCGTGCTGAGGTTTGCTAGGCTGGCTGTCCCTGGGGCAGAGGCAGGGTGTACCTTGGTAGCTGGTGCTGCCGCTGCTGCTGAGGTAGGACTCCACCAGCGGAGCCTGCTCCTCTGACTGCCGGGCCCGCCGGCTCCGGGGCCGTCCATCTGCGTTGGCCTGCACCATCAGGGGCTCCTGGCGCTTCTTCTTCTGCTTCTGCTCCAACAGGGCCCGCTACAGAGGCACAGGGCAGGCACAGAGGTGGACTGGCCCACTACTTCCTCCAGGAGGAAGGGGATCCCATGGTGGGGGGGGGGCTAAAAGGAGCATCCCAATCACCAGGCTGGGTTCTAGAAGTTGTACTGGGGTCTCTGGCCCTCTCTGGGCCAGGCCTCATGTTGTTGGCATCCTGGGAGTAGCTGCCAGCCTGGCAGAAGAGGCAAAGACTGGGGTAGGGTTAATAACATAGAACTGGTAAAGGAGAGCGCTCATTTCTTTTCCCCATCAGACAGGGTCATCCAAGGAGGAGGGACACCCCAGCTGAGCTGCTGCCCTTCCCCGTCAGCCAGAGCCTCACTTACCTGCCGGTCAAGCTTCTGCTGCCTCAGGTTGCTGCCCTCATCATCTAGCACACTGCAAAGGGAGAGACAGGTATTCAGGGCTGCCCGGTGAGGCCCCAGCAGGTGGTCGAGAACCCAGCCCAATCTTTTAAACTCCCATCACAGTTCCCAGTGAATCCATGTGGTGGAGGGAGGAAGAGGAGGCTGCCATCTAGGCGCTACTTCAAGACAAGAAGGGAGGGGGTGTTATTCAGCGACAGAGTGCTTGCCTAGTGTGCATAAGGCCCTGGTTCTGATCTCCTGGAAAAAAATAAAATAAAGCCTTCAAGACTGGGGGTGGTAAATCACTCCTGTAATCCCAGCACTAGAGAGACTGAGACAGGAGGACAGAAGTTCAAGGTCAGCCTGGACTACATGAGACTCTGTCTTAAAAACAACAACACCCAGAAAACAAAGGGCTAAGCCATATTTCTGCCATGTTGGTAGCTTATTCTCCTCCATTACCCTGAGGACTTCTGAGGCAGCCTGGCCCTGGTAAGAACAAGATGAAACACCTTCAAATCTTTGAGCAGGGCCAGGCCTAAGAGATAACCAGGGAGCCCCAGTAGGGGCATCAGTCACTACTAGCCAGTCTCAAGGAGGCTGACCTTCATGCCAGGACTTGCTTCTGTCAGTTCCCTACCATCATCTCAGCTGATTCTTCCTTCTTTCCACCCTTTTTGGGAAGAGGGGGGTCCTCTGGAGCAGACCATCACCCTATCCTGAATTCCTGGTTCCTAAGCCCCTAAGTACTGACACAGCCCCTACTCCCCTAAAGAGGGCACAGCGTCCTCATTTGGGAGAGGCTAAAATGCTAACAACCAGTTTCCCCAGGACAAGGCCAGGGTTAGTTAAGAATAGCTGCAGGGTATACACGATGCACAGCCCAGCAAATGACTATTAGCCCTTCCCTGGCCACTGACAGGGGACGGGTAGTACCAAGGGCATCAGATCCTTGCGTCTCACCAGTCTCATGTCAGGTAGCCTCTTCTTACACAGGCTGTCCCTGCCTCTTAGGAAGGCAGAATATGAACAGGGAACTGGTATTTTAAATGACTTTGCTTTCTTGCTAGATCAAGACACCTCAAGCCCAAATTCTATGAAAGACCAACTCAGGATGTTGCCAGGGGTGGAGATGGAAGCCTCGGGGTTCCTCTTGGTTATGCTCGTGCCTATGGACCAGACCTGTAGGTGGAGACATGCTCAAGCAGGCCGGAGTGCAGCAGGCTTGAGAGAGGCTGTAAGGACACGTCTGAGTGGCTCTCGTGTATATGCATAAGTGTGTGCAGACACCTATGTTAAGAAATAGGCTTGCTTGTATAAACGTAACTTGAGTATGGTATGCGTGTGGACGGCAAAAGGCAAGGTCAGAACCACTGCAAAGATGAGCTGAAGCCATGCTTACCTCTGACGGCCGAACCCACAGGGCCCTTAAACTACTTGTGGAGCTAGCCATCCACCATCGCTCACCTCTCTGGCCACTGAGGACTACTGTGCACCATTTTAACGGACAGCTGCCTCAACTACATGACGTGTGGGAAGGCCTTCTCCTGGTGCCTCTGCGCTGATCTATGAGGAGCCCTATCTGTGATGTGGAGCTGTGTGGCATCTTTTACTAAGCCCTCAGCTGCTGGAAGATGGGAGAAAACAACTCAACAACAAGCCTCAAAGCCTTAGCGTTCCCAGAATGGCCCACCTGCCCCAGCGCACGGCTGGACGTTTCACCAAGGCCTCAGCCAGCTGCCTAAAACTTTGGTCTGACTGAACAGATGAACACCTTGCTATGCAAGGCACACTGACCCCGTGTGGCACCTCTACAGACCTAAGTCTCTTGGGTCTCTAGAGAGAGTGCAGATGTGAGGAAAGCAAGACACGGAGAGCCACAAAAGGCCTGAGAAGCCACAGCCTTCCACCATTTTACCTCAGAGCATTCCCTGCATCTGATATCCAGGCCTCATGACCACAAAGGTCCACAGAAGCACACACTCACTGCTTCTAGCACATGGGCGAAAGCATCAGTAAGGGCTCTATCCAGTGGCACCTGCTGGCAGGAGCTGAAGGGTCTGAAATCCAGACCTGCTCTGGTTGGGCCCAGCAGCCTCTGGTCCTTGCGAGAAGCCTGGCCTCAGAAGTGCCTGTGTGATCTCCACAGGTCAGGATTGGCTTCCTCTGTCCCAGTGGGAGAGGATATTTACCTCTTATAGGATGTTACAGGCTACATTCTTCCCAAGGGCAGTGCTGTGGTGGATGGAGGCAGCTACCTGATGTCATCCCAGGTACTGGGCTCGGTTAAGCATAACAAAGAATATACCTTCCTTGGTGCCAATGAAAATGTCCAGAGACATCTAGGAAAGATGAGGTGCACACTAGCAAAGCCATCTGCAGAAAGAGAGGCTCCCAAGGCAGCTTGGTAACAAAAGGTGTTTCTGGAAGCAGTGACCTCATTGCCCTGTGCCACACAAGGAGGTGTTTTCCTATCACAGGAACTGTCACACAGCCCTGGCCCTTCCATGCAGTTGTGTCTGGGATCAGAAACTATTTTCCACCCACACAGTATTTCCTCTCCCGCTATCCCCACATTTCCTGACTGGGAAGATGGACAATGAGCCATGATTTTAGTTTTAGTACCATGATTTCTAGAGGGGATACAGGTGGTGATTAACCAGCCTGCCTCCCTCTTAGACTTGAAAGGCAAACTAGGTTCATTTCTGTTTATGATGAAATCTGCTTCCCAAGGATTGAGCTATATCCCACCTGTAGCCTTAACTGCAAATGGTTCTGTACTGTCTGTTCCGGGAAATGGCAACTATACCTTTGTTTCTGAAGGCTGTTATGACCACCTTGTAACCATGCCTTTGTTTCTGAAGGTCGTTATGACCACCTTGTAACCATGCCTTTTTTTCTGAAGGCTGTTATGACCATCATGTTAGGCTTATGTTCTGTTCTGTAATCCCCACTTATTTGTCTGCCAAATCCCCCATTTGGAAACCCCTTACTCCTGAGCTATAAAAACCTTATCTTCACTACATCCAATGCTGAGCCCTTGAACCCTGCCTGTGTGCACAAATAAAACTTGCTTGAATTTAGCCATGATTTGGTCTGGTGGTCTTTCTCCTCACATTTGTGGGATCAACAGTAGCAGGGACTTAACAGTGGCTTTCAGAGAAGGGTGAACATAAGGCAACAGTGTTGGAGAGATTCTAGAAGCCACAGATAATCAGAAGAGCCCAGAGAAGCCACTCACCACCTCACTCAGCGTCAGGTATGCTCAAAAGGAATGGTGCATTGGCAGGGCAGTGGCTGTGAGAAACAACCCCCTATAGGCCCAGCAAGATGCTTGTAGGAGGTCCTATAATAACCCAGCCATCTACATAACACAGAGGAAGCCAGGTTCCTGGGAGATCTGCAAGGATACTGGGAAGACCACAAGCACAGGGCAGTGACAAGCCTGTACTGGAAGGAGATGGGCAGGCACACCTGGACACGGACAAGCTCCCTGGTGAATAACAAAGGAATCCCCAGCACAGCAGCTGAGCAACAGTGACAATTCTGATGGCTGTCTGGAGGGGGAGCAGAACTAAAGCTCCCTCCCCACCCCTACCCAGCTGGCCCTGCATCTTCAGGCTCCTCTGTAGCACCGTTCCTGGGGTATCTGTCTTGCTCACACCACCTCCGAGGCCTGCCTCTCGGATGGGCACCATTTTAGGCTGCACTAAATGATAACCATGTAAGGAGACATTAATGGCTTTTTAATGACTACGGTTCCAATTATGGCATCACTGCCAAGCCTGGGCTGCCAGCTGCAGCCCCGCCAGGAGGCTCAGACTGAGACAGGACACTGATGGATGGGTCTTCCAGCTGACCCTGGCGGCTTCTTCATTATGGTCACCTCCTACTGGGAGCCAGACCTAGAAGTCCAAGGAATGTTCGAGTCATTGGCTCCAGTCTGCAGTATTCCCCAATCTGGCTGCTCTACCCAGGGTCAAATAGGTGGTAACTTCAACTCCCAAGATCCAAGCTATCTATAGACACTTTACACCCCTGGGGGGATCAGACAGGTGTCTAGGGACTTCTACTGTGGGCTGGAAAAGCCCAGTATGGCCAGTATTATTAGGAAACCTGTTTCCATCCTTGTCTCCAATATTCCACTTTGTAAACTCTAGCTAATGCACCACCACTACCTGGTACAGGCCAGGACAGCGTCAGCCTCCGCCAGCTGGATGCCCCAGCCCACTCTGCTGCCTGCAAACCTTTTCCATCTACCTCATTCCTTCCCTCAGTCTCAGCAGAAGCTGCTCTGAACCAAGGAACCAGAGCAATAGGCTAGAAGGACAAGCCATCCAGAGGGTCTGGCTACAAGCCTATGCCAAATGCCGGAATGACTGAAGTCCGTATCCATGGCTCCCACTGCTTGGCACACAGCTGGGCATGGGGGCAGTTCCATAACAGAGAGGAGATGCCCCCTCTGAGGCTGGGCCATCTCCTTTCCATCCAGGCGTTCCCAAACTCACTGGGTGAGTTAAAGCTGCTAATGGATAGCACTGATCTTCAGTCACAACTACTGGGGAACATGCTCCAGGATCAACTTTTTTTTGTTTTTTGTTTTTGTTTTTTTTTTTAACAAGTACCATGGGATTCTCTAATAACTGGCCATGCAAATGACTCTTTGTGACCACAGCTAGTGATCTTCAAAGAATTAAAAAAAAAAAAAAATGTAGTGTCCAGAAGGAATTGACCGAACTTGTCAAAACAAGGCGCCTGAGGCTGTTAAACCTGGCAGCAAAACTGAAGTTGTGTGTGTGGGTGTCTAACAAGAACCAAAGGACCGGAATACCAAAGTCCTGCTTGGACTCAACCCAAGGAAGAGCTTTCTAGTCACAACTGGCTGATGGAAGATGTTTAGCAGAAATACTACATAGTGGTACAAGGCAATTATGAGAGGGCCTGTGTGGACCCTTGCATCCTGCGGTTCTCTATGGCTGGAGCTGTACCTTATAGGGGTTCTAGAGGCCTCACTGTAATGGGAGAGCACTTCAGATGTGCTGAAAACCCAGGGACGGAACCAGGAAGTTGAGGAAGCCCGAAAAGTCGTCTGTTAAGTTTGACATTGCTTTGTTTTCTAGAGGGAACATTTTACTGATGCTGGGTAGTGCTGGAGGCTCAGCCAGACATCACATGAGCTCCCTGCTCCCAAAGAGAGATCATGATTTAGTAAAGGAAACCCGGAGCACAGCAGGCAAGAACACTGAAGATAGGTCGAAAGGGACGGTCAGCAGCTAATAGTGCTTACTGCTCTTGCAGAGGACCTCAGTTCAGTTCCCAGCACCCACATGGCAAATTACAGCTGCCTGTAACTCCAGTTCCATGGGATCTCATGCCCTCTACTGGCTTTCGTGGGCTCCTGAACGCACGTGGTGCACATAAGCTCACACAGGCATACACACACACATACATAAAAATAATAGACAATTTTTTTAAAGCACCAAAGACAAGAACAACTGCCAACTGCACAGTCCTACAGCATGCCTGAAGCCACAGACCTTCCTAGGAGCTCCACCCACCTACAGCTTATTAAAAGCTTAAGAGTCCTTCATTATAGGCATCTAGTCCTCTTCTTGAATACAGGTAAAGAGAAATGGGCAGAATTGGAAACTACTGGTAATGGGAAACAAAAGGCAAATAAAAGACTCTAGCTGTTGACCTTTATAAATGAAATGGCTCTCTCTCTCTCTCTCTTTTAAGTCAGAATGTGAGCTTAATCCATGATCATTAGAAACTGAACCAAAATTACCCCTAAGAAGATTAGCACCAACTATCACTGCTTTGAAGAAAATGAGCTGAGCCCAGGGAATGCTGGACGCAACAACCATCAGAGAACGAGAGGGCAAAATCCTATTAGAAGAGCTGACAGTCTCTCTCCCCCACATGCCACATCCCAGTCTGATGCGCACCCACTGCAGCAACAGGGAAACCTCATGCCAGTCAAAGCACGTGTTACGCATGCTGCCCCCTGCCCAGCTGCCAAGAAATATGCCTTGTCTTCTGCCCCATTCTTTTTCCACCAGACAGACCTGTGGCTTTGCCTGCAAATCAGCAGCCTAGCAAGCGAAGGGCCCTTCGAATCTCCTCTCAGTACAGGTCTCTGCTACTGGGCAGTCTATTCCTCAAGTGCGGTGCTTTTCCAGGCTCTAACCATGCCCAGAAAGACTGAACAGGGCAGAGGAGCATCCTTCTGAGGACAGCCCAGCCCCAGCACAATACCTACCCTCCCTACTGTACAGAACAAGAGGGCAGGTGACAGGAATGGAGAAAGGAAGCAAGGTGGGATGCCAGGGTGCCAGGCTGCTTTCAGGGTTAGGCTTCTGTGCTCCCAGCTGAGTGTGGGAGGGAAAATTGGGGGAGGGTTAGACTTGAGCTCGGTTCAGTGTCAATCACCCATTTCAGGGTACCAATGCCCTGGGCACTTGCAAAGATTTCTCAGAGGCAATCCTACCTCCCAAGAGGTCTCTTTTTCCCAGGAGTAGCTTGAGGTAGATTTTTTTTTTCCTTCTGTACAAGCTTTGGAAGCTGCTTTAGTCCTTTGGGCGCCTAGGAGAATCAGCCTTGAGCCATAACCAGCCTAGCCTTCCATTCGCCGAAACCTAAGCATGTCATTCTGATCACAGTCACAGTGTGGCCACTCTACAACCGGATTCCCTTGGAGGGACCCTCACAGCACTGTTGTCTGTTCAGCGCACAGGTGCTGCCTTCTACCTCTGCTGGCAGACAGACTGTCAGGCATACTCCATAGGGCTGCACCAACTTCTAGAAGGACCTCGGGGCCCACATGAGCCAAAGAAAATATCAGAATGGTCCCAACACTACCTGCACCACTCCTCTAGCCTGAATATATGTCAAGGGCAGACAGTCTTTTGAGTTGGCACAACCAACTCTCAATCAGAGTTTCCTCCTTAATCCATGTGAGACCGCGGTGTGGGCTCACATGTCTGCGGGAGGTCCTGCGTATGACTCTCTGTGCACATGTGTCTGTGTGCGTGTTGGTGGGGGGATAGAGAATAAGTCAAGATGCCCCCACAGAAGCTGAGCTCAGAGGCAGGAATTATTCTCAAGGAAATCCCTGAATGCCCAGGCCTATAACAGGTGCCCGTTGGTAGAAAGACCCGCTTTTAACAAGCTTCAGGCAGTTGGAGCTGGTTTCTATTTGGGGTTCTATCTGGATAGACTCCTGGAAGGGCTCCGTCAGAATTACTTTCCGTCAGTGACTGGGCTTTGCATCCTTGCCTAGAGCACGTGGACCCTGAGTGTCTGATTCTGCAACCCACTGAACGTGAACCTGGGTCAGCAATAAAAAGTGGGTCTTAGCAGTCCAGCACCCCTTTTACACATACACACATGCCTCTTCAGGAGGCTTAGAGACAGCCCGGTAGCCCATGGCAACTAGAGAGCCAATGAGTGGCCACGGATGTGCGCTGCTATGGCAATGAGCTCTTTTCCCTGGTAATAGAATTGAGTACAGTGGATGGAGAAAGGCCTGCACCTGTGTGAGGCTGGAGCCCACCCCTCCCCCACCTCCCACACAAGAAAATCCGGGCTTGTCTTAGGTCAGACCAGACAAGTTTCCAGGGACAGGAGGTGGGTCAGTGCTCCTGAGTGCAAGTGAGCATGTGAGAGCAAGTCTCTGTATTGTGAGCTAGTTCCGCTAACAAGCAGGTTAGTACTGAATCTCTGAAAGGTACTGGATAGTACTTATGAGTAGGTAATACGGTGTATTCTTATTCACAATCTGTGAATATGCGCAGCTTTGTATGTATGCACCTGTACAGCCCAAGAATTAAGGTCTACAGAGATATATCGGGACATGTATATATACGCTGCCATGTGGTCTAGGTTCTAACTGCCCCAACGAATCCATGCTTTGGAGATATGAACTGAACAGCAGGGGGGCATATTTGGCCCAGCGCGCAGATGCTCTGTGTATTTAAGTGTGAAGATGCAGGGGTGTGTGCGCACAAGCTATCCAGACGCATGCCTTGGGTGCTGGGCCTAGGAAGAGGCTGACAGCAGTTCCTTTCTCCATGTGCCACCCGACTCAACAATCCTTTCAGAACCCTTGGATGTTGATAAAGGTGGAGCAGGGCAGGTGGCTTTGAGGCCCTCAAAGTTGAGAGGGAAACACCAAGCACCTCCAAACCCGCGCTCCCTACGCCAGAAAGGGCACGGAGGGCAGCAGTGCCCTGCGTCCAGGCAGATGGCCCGGCCAACGCTGCATCCCGACTCGGGGGGTGGTGGGTGGCCTGGCAGCACGCTCCCGCCCTCCCCCCACCCTCCACATTGAAGTGGGGGTCCGCACGCACCCCGGAGCCTGGGAAGCCTGGCCCGCGTACCTGTAGGGAATCCAGTCGGAATGCGGCTTGGAAGTCATGTCTCCCGGGGGCGGGGCGGCGGCTGCGGCTCAGGAGGCCGGGACCGCTGAGGGCTGGCGCGGGGACCCTGCTCAGCTCTCGGGCCGCCCCGGGCCGCATCCTCCCAGGCCCGGCCGCTGGGCCCCGCCGAGGCCCTCTTTGCACGCCAGGGCCCCGGCCCCCGGCTACCAGCGCGGTTGCTTGCGCGGCCTGGCGCAGAGGGAGAAGCGGCCGGAGTGCGCGGGGCCGCGGGAGCGCGCGGGCAGGAGCGCGCCGGAGGCGGGAGAGGCAGCTCGCAACAGCAGGCGGCAGGCGCTGGGTCTGGAGCCCCTGCTGAGTTCTGCGTGGCAGCTGCCGCCCCGCCCCTGGGCCCGCCCCAGAAGAGACCCCACCCCAACCCGTGGATACTGACAATATGGGCCCACCCTCCTCTGGGATGGACGCCGTCACCTAGCCCCAGTTTCTTCCTCTAGGACCTTGGCTATCCCTCAACCCTTGGCTATCTCAGATTTACCCGGGACAGAGCACAGTAGGCAGGCTCAAGTTAGAGATGTCCACAGAGTTTCTGGTCTGAGAACTGAGCCCCGGCTTCCTTTTCAACCTCCCACTTCACACACCTGTCTCCAGAACCTTCTGATCTTTAATTAAGTAAAAGTGTTTCATCTGCCTGGGCCCTTCTCTGGGGCTTGACACTTGACATGTATGCTTCCACCACCAAGGGAAGGGGTCTCTTAACTGTTGCATTCCAGGCCCTTACACAGTTGGAGCATTAGCGGGCACAAAGGCTTTGAGAAGCAAATATTTCATCCCCATCTGAGAAAATGCTAACGACCCTAAGGGCGAGGAGCAAAGAAGTGGTGGAGCTGAAATTGAACCAGGATCTCTAGTCCTTCAAAGTCCTTTTAGAGGACAGCAAACTCTCCAGAAAGATCCTTTTAACCTTCAGTGCTGATGAGGTCCTGGCTGAGACCAGGACCCGTGTTTAACGACAGGGGAAGGAAGGGTGGAAGATCCATAGCAGGGCTAGCTGGAGGTAGGGAGAGGCCTGGCACCTAGGGATGCCACAGGCTGAGAGGCCAGTCTGAACCCTGTGGTGGAGGATAAAGAAAGGGACTACTGATTAACACAGACCCTATACAGCACCCCAAGAACCTTGCCCTCAGCATCACAGATAGCCAGAAAAGCGCCCATGGGAAGATGTTCTGGTAGGGCAGGGAAGACTGTGGGAATGGCCCTCATGGGTCCCATCTTGCTGCCCTGGGGCCAAGCTAGGATCTGCACTGGGGCTTCTTCCAGCTTCTCATAAACTACAAACAAAATAGTGATGATAGTGGACTTCGTGGTGAGCTATCAGGAGTTGGGGCTTTGTTAGGTGAGATCTGTATAGCTTCATTAATGCTTGCCACTGCCCTAGGAAGTGTATTAATATTTTACTTTTTTTTTCTCAGCAGGGGAACTGAAATACACAGATGACAAGTTTCATGTTCAAGGTCACATAGGTAGTCCTTAGTGAAGCCAACAGTCACATACCAGCTCTCAGCCCACATTCTCCACTTCCCAGTAGTACATGCAGTGTGCATGTGTACACCCCCAAACCCCTCTCTGTCTAGGGCAGAACCTTAGCTTTCTAAACACTGTTAACTTTGAATAGTTATTAACCTCTTACTGTCAACATGGGCCTCTAGGAAAAGGGACAATCGCCTGAGCGTAGGATGCACTATGAAGCTGCTGCCTGGCCTTCAGGGATGCTTATCCCGGTCTCCACCCATCAGCTTCCCAGCAAGGGCAGTGAGGGGCTAGTTGGTCCCTCTTTCCCTGGCAGCTTGCAGCACAGCAGCAAAATTACTCGCCTAGAGGCCTCTGTCTTTTGGGCTAGAAACCCTGCCTGAAAGGTATGCAAGAGGCTTTGACCTCTGACCTCCCTGTTGTCCACGCCACCTCTGCCAGAGTTATAATTATTTGCTATCTACCTCTTCAGGATGATGAGCGTCTGGAACTCTTCCCTGTCAAGACTTGGAGGCTGCGTTTTCCCCTTTCTTCCCAAATTATCTGACACCTTAATGCAATCAGAATTAAGTTCGAAGGCCTCAGGAGCCCAGAGTAATTGAATCTATTAAACAGACACTCTAGGCTCTGTCCTAAGGGAGCAAAATCTGGAGGTAGAGTGAGGTGCAGAAATAAGACAGTTTCCATGGCTTCTCTTTCTGCAGGGCTGTATGTGCACATGAGATTCAGAAGAACCAGGAAGACTGTGCCAGTGCATGCATGAGTGTGTGTGTGTGTGTGTGTGTGTGTGTGTGTGTGTGTGTGTGTATACATACCTAAGAACCTGTATGCTCTTGTATATGTGAGGGTGTGTGTGTGCGCACATGTATGCATTAGTGTGTCTATTAGTATGTGTACACATTACTTTTTTGGGAAGTCAAGGATTTGTGTGCCAGTGTTCTCTGTGTGTGTTTGTGTGTGTGTGTGTGTGTGTGTGTGTGTGTGTGTGTGTGTGTATGAGAAAGAGAGAGAGCGAGAGAGAGAGAGAGAGAGTGCCCTGTGAGCCCTCTATGAACAGAGCACATCTGCACAAGCCTGCTGATAAGATGTGCATGTCTACACAAGCATGCTGGTGAGATGTGTTTTTTTTTTTTTTTTAAGTGGTGGGAGTGGAGGATGTGGATGTTCTGCAGGGTTGGCAGTGTTCACACTCAACTCACAGCTCAGGGAGGGTTGTCTCACTTGAATGGTATCAGTGGTTCATCTTTTAAGTAGCCCCAGTGGCTCACTCAAGGAGCCAAAAAGCTACTCAAGGAATCCATATACAGAATTTTATACTAGGCCATGACTGAAGGTTGTACAGGTTCATAATTGTGCTATGTCAGTGACTTTGAGGAAGGGCATAAGCTTTTCAGGTTTAGCACCAGGAGTGAGATCCTCTTTACTGAAGCACCTCTACACAGCAACCCCAAGATGCCTTCCTTACCACTGGTCTAAATGCTGTGAGGATGGGATATTTGCTAGAAATTTAAGTTTTCTTTGAGATACTTTAGGCATTTTCTAACAAACTGGGGACAGTGGGGGAGGGGGACATGCCATCTAAGCTTGAGGACCCAGTGCCAGCTCTCCTCAGCAGGATCAGTTCATCCTGGAGAAGGTGGTTTGCATTCTGGCCCTTTGCTACTGATGGAGAGGCTTACATCTTCTATGCTTAGTGCGGCAGTTTACTGAATGAGGCCACCGCTTTCCATTTTGGAAGCAGGGGGTTATGAATAATAATAAATATGAATGCAGACTGGGCCCTGCCTGGTGGCTTGGCATTGTGACCCTGCAGTCTGACAAAAGCAATTCGAATCAACCAGATGTCTGCTAGACCTCACTGGGTCTAAGGCTGATGCAGGGTTTGGTGGCTTCAGCAGGGATAAGGGGCAAGACTGCATTCAGGAAATTTTCACTCTGGAAGTAGAAATAGGAAGAAATGATGACTCTATCAGTAACCAAGTCCTGGGGGAGGGGAGACCAGAGGAGAAACAGCTAATGATATTGGAAGGAGAAACAGCACAAAGAGTAATGGTTGATTTGGGCCTTGGAGGATGAGGAGGATTTTCTTTTTATAGATAGATAAGAAAGGAAGGGGGGAAATGAATAGTCACCAAGAGACTATGAATATCAGATACTATACTCACTCCAAACGAGGTGTCATGAGCAAAGTCACAGACACAGAGGAGTGCATGACCAGTGGCACTTGAAACCCAGGGTGTTAACTAGTGGCAGCAGAGGGGCGTAGAAAGTTGAATAAAGCTAGGTCATTTGCTAGTGTGTTTGGGGTTTTATCCTATAGCCAATGGAGAGTCTCTAACGGGCTTTAAGCTGAGAATAAACTGCCCAGCACTAACCTTTAGATAGCTATGATTGGGGACAAAAATAACCAAAAAGAGTCAAGGATAGTGAATTGTATAGAAAACTGCTAATAGGAAAAGAGAATGAGAGGGTGAAATTAGTAGGGCGAGGCCAAAATGTGTATCATGTAAGTACACAATTCTGCTTACAGGATTAAGTATCTTTGATGAGCGTAGAGTGAGAAGAACTGGTTAATGAGATGGGGTGCTCTTTTGAGCACCCCAGCATGCTTAAACATTCCAGTGCTTTTCAAAGCTGTGGTATAGATGGTAGCCATGTCAGTGGCCAGACAGTACCCCATCTAAGTCCTAATTAAAGAGCTACAAAGACTGCCAGCTCCATTGTGGATGATGAAAGCAATGGTGAAAGTAAACAGGTGTATGGCTGTCTTTGAAAACACACAAGGTAACAACTAATAGAGACACAGCCCATTTTCCAAAGCACTGCTGAACACAATAACAGATAATCACACACGCAAGGCTCTAAGCTCTGAAGGCATAAAAAAGAGAGCAAATATAAGCGTTATAAAAGAGGTGTGTGATAAACAGAGAGCCATTACGTTCGCATCATACAGGACTGTCACTTGCTAAGTGTGTGTTCTATGCCAGCCAGTCCTCTGTGTAGTTCATAAAGACAAATCTGGGTGGTGGATGATGAAATGGAATTAATCTGCTCCAGGTTCCAGCCAAAGATCTGAAAACTAGATCACACATTTGCCAGGTGGTGGTGGCGCAAGCCTCTAATCCCAGCACTTAGGAGGCAGAGGCAAGTGGACTTCTGAGTTTGAGGATAGCCTGGTCTATAGAGGAAGTTCCAGAATAGCCAAGGCTACACAGAGAAACCCTGTCTTTAAAAAAGAAAAAGATGGCTGGGTGTGGTGGCACATGCCTTTAATCCCAGCATTCAGGAGGCAGAGGCAGGTGAATCACCGTGAGTTCAAGCCAGCCTGGTCTACAAAGCAAGTCCAGGACAGCCAGGACTAACACAGAGAAACCCTGTCTTAAAAAAACCAAAACCAAAACAAAACAAAAAGATAGCACATTCAAAAGTGGAGGGTACTACACTAAGCAGGACTTGGAAGAGCCAACACCCATCCCGACACATACAAGAGAGGATGTGAAAAAGGTATGGGAGACGTGTAGAAGGAATTTTAGAGAAAGCCTTAGGGCCTACTGACTCCTAATGATTAAAGAGTATGGAGGAAAACTATTGCCTTCACCTCAAATCCAGTGAGTGAGGCTTTGCAGAGACCCATGGTGGAGTTTCATGTGAGGCCATAATGGACAGACAGTGGAGCTATTCCTGACAAACAGACAGAGCCATAGTGACTTGTCTCTTCCCTAATGGCAGAGAGGTTCCTGGGAACTCAGTATAGGCTTGTGCCCCAGGTTTGCAAGGAGAAGGGACAAGAGCGGCTGTTGTTGATCTTTACCCCCGAGTAGCCAAGTGTGACTGGCTTAGGTGCAAACCAAGAGGTCTCCATTGTGGGAGGTGATGACACCAGGAAGGCTGAAAACATGAGTTTTCTGGGGCCAGAGAAAGGAACTTGAGAAGAAGCTACAGGGAGGGAGTATAACTATGCCAAGGAATCTGCTAGAAGGAACTTCCATGATAGCATGGTCTCCAGGATCCCACAGCAGCACTCCAATGAGAGGGAAGGCCAGAAAAACAAAATAAAAAACAAACAACCCCCAGCAGCTCCTCAGAGTTCAGTCATGTAAGAACTCTGACCCCTCTCTCCCCATCTCCCTTCCTTCCATCAAGAAACCAGAGGGTCGGATAGTTCTTTGTGAGCTCACCCCCTTTCCCCAGGATGTTCTTCGTTAGACTGAGGGAGTTGTTAAAGCAACTGAAGTTCCAAGAATCTTTTGGGGTCATGGGATGTAGTTCTACGGTAGAAACCTTCCCTAGCATGAACAAGGTCTTGGGTTTGAGTCTCATGATCGCATTACACACACACACACACACACACACACACACAGAGAGAGAGAGAGAGAGAGAGAGAGAGAGAGAGAGAGAGAGAGAGAGAGAGAGAGAGAGAGAGAGAGAGAGAGACAGAGAGAGAGAGAGAGAGAGAGAGAGAGAGAGAGAGAGAGAGACAGAGACAGAGACACAGAGACAGAGAGAGACAGAGACAGAGACAGAGGCAGAGAGGCAGAGAGGCAGAGAGAGACATAGACAGAGAGACAGAGACAGAGACACACAGAGAGAGATGGATAGATGGTTATTTTTAGTCCAACAGGGCAGTTGACAGATAAGGCAACTCTGGGTTGCCTAAAAGTGACCATAAAAGACCAAAGGACCAAATTTCATCTAATTCTAGGGAGAAAGAAGAGGCTACAGGAGACAAAAATAAATTTGCTTTATGATGTCTCATGAGTCACACTCCTTCAACATAGTCACACACGGCTCCTCTCATCACCGCGTCACTTTGCTATAACTACCTCCATGGCCACCATTTTACAGATGAAGAAATAAAAGGGCACAAAACTTATTCAAGGCCATGCACACAATAAACGATAGAGCTCAAGTTTAAACTTAGGCAGCAGAGAGTTCCAGAGCCCATAGGCTTAACTATCATCCTCTAGAGAAAACCAAGCGGGCGGTTGAGCTCTTGACTCATTCTTGCTTCGGGATTCTAGCCAAAGGAAACATGCCTATTGACGCACGAATGTGTTCATTAGCATTTTATTTAGAATAGAGGAAATCAGAAGAAGTACAGAGGAATGACTATTGATTAGGACTCAGTTAAGTAAATAAATCCGAGTTCGCCGGAAGGATCACAAAGCATCCTCTATGGGAAAAAATTTAAAGACAGAGGAACAGATTAACGTGATGGGATACTGGCAATAAACGAATGGTCTCATTAAAAATAAAATTGCCTAGAGTGAGAAAGGATCAGCCTAGTGCCATTGGCTATGTCACCCCGGGGACCACATCCTCCATTACTTTTGGTCCCTCCTTCCAGATCTCCCAGCACCTCTTAACAATAGCTTTTGGTACCTGAGACCTAGTGATTCCTGCATAGCAGACGACATCCCAACCCCAGGGTTAGGGAGCTAGATGAACACCTGTCTGTGCACAATGCATTTGGCAAATAAAACAATTTAAAACCATGTAGGCTAAAATACCCTGAGTCACCTTGGGTGATAATGATACAGCACTAGAAGATCGCAATCTCATGATATGATACCGGATGACATAGCTGGTGGCTATCCACTCATACAAGCAGAGTAAGAAGTGTCCACTATTCTTAGTCTGGTTATTTATTGTGTGTACACACACTTATGCATGTGGAGGCCAGAGGTCAACCTCCTGTTGTTTTTCAGGAGTTGTATATTTTGTAATATTAAGCCAGCCTGTTGATGGGACCTGGGGTTCTCTATTTTTAGGCTAGACTGGCTAGCCAGCAAGCTCCAGGGATCCTTCTGTCTCCACCTTCCCCAGCACTGGGATTATAAGTACAGACTACTATACCCTACTTTTGACATGGGTGCTGGGGTTGGAGCTCAGGCTCTCTCACTTAGGCAACCTGTAGTTAATTTACTGGAAGCACAAAGGTGCAAGAAGGATGCTAAATCATTGTGTCTTGTACCTGCCCTTCATCTAGCATAACCTTGTTCCATCACAAGGCACTGCCTGAGCATCTCCCGAGCAAGGAGACTCAGAGCAGAAGCACCTGGGTGTCCCTGACCTGGGGCAGCTTGTGTTCCTAATTCCTAGTTTTTCTGCTTGCTCATCCAGTCCCCCAACCTCAAGCAGATGGCCCCAGCTCTCCTAGGAACCGAGGCTGGGGTTTAAAATAGAAGATAAGAGGCGCAGGCCCCTGTGCCCAGACTCCAGGAGCTCTTGTTTTACTGGCATTATTGGATTTGCAGATAAGCAACAGGGAATTAAGCTGATCAGGAAGGGAGGGAGGGAGCCCTCGTTGGTCCATAAGGCAGAGTTTATCTGGAGAAGCCTTCTCCTTTGTCAAACCGAGATCCTGTCCCTTTGTATCCTCCAGCAAAGGATGTTTTATTCCATAACCTTTCTGCTGCAAAGCCCACGAATGATGATTTTTTTTTTTGACCTGCTTTTTCCCTTTGCTAAGAAAACCAAGGTTATTTAAAGGTTGAAATGCATTTTTAAACAGTCCTCTTCTGAATTCACAAGCTAACTAGAGGAATCAGTCCCTGAAATATGTCAACTATTTGCTAAATTTATTACCCCAAACACACTCTGATATGGTTTTTTTTTTCTTTTTGAGTGGGTAGGGGAGTCCATAGCCCTTCTTTCTTTACAGCTACTCCTGATTCATAAATATCAGACTCCAAAGCTACCAGGTCATTGAAGATGCTGAGTCCCACAGGGTAGCACCATGGGAGTAGAGTTAAGCTGTTTCCTCGTTGGCTCTGTCTTCCCATCTATGGAATAGAAACAACAGTTCTATAAAAGGGCTCTAGCTACTGAGGGCTAGGGGGGAGAACACAGTCCTGGTTTCCATTGTGACTCTGCCATTCTTGTGCCATGACCTTGAGGAGCCTCCTCTCTGCCTTATGAAAACCAGGATGATTCTGAAGACTCAGCCTAGAGCTAGCTTTCTCAGACATTTTGACTTTTTACGGTGGGAGCGCTGGGAGACGAAAGATGGTTATGCATGCTCAACTCTGCAGTAAGGATGGAATCCTCATCCCTACAGAAGAAGCACTGGTATTAAACACAGGCAAGACTTAGTGGAAAGGTTGAATCCTCATCCTCCTGGTACCACTATTTCATGGGCATCAGGGACCACTGTCTTGGGGTCTCCTTGGTGTGACATAGTGTGGCCTTGCTTACTGTACAGTATGTGAGGCTGAAGTGAGGGGGAAGGGGAACTTGTAAACACTGAATTCCAGGCTCCAGGGTGAGGTCACATCATTTGGTCATCAGCGTTCCCATTTGCTGAGCCCTCACTGCAGGGCAGGAAAGCACCAGCGGGTGTGACCTCAACCTCACTGACTGCCTACAGCAACCTGAGACCCTGTTACACATGAAGGGATGGATGCACTGTGAGCGGTCGGAATGCAGGGGTTTACTCAGCCTCAATCAAGGTCTGGGCCATAGGGCTCTGCCCACAGAGGTGACAGGGATGCCCAGAGGTGGTCCTACCTAATGCTCCACCTGGCGCTAGTGGGCAGTGGGATAGCTTCCTTCCTTCAGTGTCTGAGTTCTGGCCCTAGGGTGAGGCAGTCTTCCTCAAGTGAGATCATGCCCAGGGTGAGAGGGCTAGTTTTCCAGTCTTGAATCTCTTCTGATTCCCGGTCCCCATCACAGTCTGCCTTCTCTCCGTGTCTATGTGGATTCTACAGTCACTACTCTCCTAGTGCAGAGCGAGCCTTCCCCTTTCTGGACCTGCTGCTCTGAGCCTAACAGGGTGTGGAAACACGGGGTTGCGAGTTATACACTCTGGACGCCTCAGGCTAGCTGGCCCTATCCCAACCCTCAGAAGCATCAGAACTTCTGGGGATCTCCCTTGGAGACAGATGAGCTGGAAAACACTCAGAATGAAGTACAGAGGTTTCAAACGGTTCCCTGTGGGCAGCACCCTCCTCAGAGGTATGAAGCTCCTCTAGCACAGGTCACACTTTGCTCCACTACCCTCATGATCCCCCGGGGCTCTGTACTGTGCCCTAGCTTCCATACTTGTATTTCAGCCAATCTGCTTTCTGTGAACCAGTGCCATTCATGTCTCAGCCTATTCCCTTCACTCTAGTGGACTTTAGGACTCTCATCTTCCCCCTTGCTGGTGACTAGACAACTCCTAAGGTCATTGTCTGATGGCCTCACATGCTCTAAATGTTTTAGGTCTGAGTTCCCGGCCTCCTCTGTGCCCATAGGAAAGTCTCTTCCCAGACTCCTTGGCCTCGGTCTATGGATCTGTGAGGAGGGGCGTTAAATCTCTAAGCCTCCAGAGTTGTATGCGTTCTCATCTGACCGTTTAGGGCAAACATTTCTCCCTTCAGCCTTCACCTACCCTGGGAGGTAAAGCAGAAAGCTCAGACTCAGCAAGACACGACTTACCCCACACTATACCAAAACATGTAGGTGGGAAGGGCAGGAAAGACCCTGGAAGCTTCCCTCAATTCCCTCCCTCCCCATGGGAAGGAACAGAGGGAACAAGCACAGTAGAACAATTGTAGTGGTCAATGGATGTGTGGAAAACCCACTATCTCCTCCCCTCTGCCATCTTCCTTTAATGACCAATCTGTCACCACGTCCTGTTATGTATAATTAATCCTATGCACCATGCCCAGTGCCACCACTACCTTTGCCTATGACAATCTGTGTTAGTTTCAAAGCAGACCCTGCCATGAGCTCCCTTGGTGTGTTCTAGGAGCAGAACAGTTAATACATAAAAGCCACTGGCTGTGTGAGTTGTCATATAAGGAGCCGCACCTCCGTTCCCTCTGGCCCCTGCAGTCTGTTCTCACATGGCAGAGAGTGATCTTTGCAGCATGCAAATCTATCCTTGCACCTGCTGTTTAAAAATCCTTTGCTGACTTCCATGCTCCAAGGCCATTTTTTTTTAAAGTGCCTGCAAAGCTAATGGTTTCTGTTGCCCAGCCACACTGGTCTTCACGTGTGCTAGGTTCTTGGTCTGTCTGCATACACTGTTCTCAGATGAGTCTGGAGTCCAGCTGCCATTCCCACCTTCCCAGGTCCAAGCCCTTGCTCCAGGTTGAGGCTCAGTGGAAATAGCCCAGTACCTACTGGCTAGAGGGGCAGCCTATCTGCACTTCCCTAAAGTTCCTGAGGGTGGCACTGATGAGCACTCATTAGCCTATTATACTAGAAGGGGCTGAGAAGACAGCAAACATAAATTGGGGGATCCCAGGAAGACCTGACGAAATCAACAAGAAAACCCCAAGAACAGGAGTTCATCAAAGATGTCAGATAAACAAAACAGTCAATCCTACTTTGATATACAGAAATATTACAAAATGAAAATGAAAAATATTTCGCTTATAGTGGCAGGACTGTGAAGGAAACATTTTAAAATAATATAAATGAGGCTCATTGTGATCCACAGGCAGGAACCTGTGAGATGTAATTGAGATTTATATGAAAAACCCAGAGAGATTCCTAAGACAACCTTTTTTAAAGACAATAATTCTTCCTAATGAGCCTGTTTTACTCAAAGAGCAGTTCCAAGGGGGTTCTGAAGCTCAGTAATGCACAGGGATTTCTTTTCTTTTCTTTTTTTTTTTTTTTTTTTTTTTTGTTTTTTCAAGGCAGGGTTTCTCTGTGTAGCCTTGGCTGTCCTAGACTCACTTTGTAGACCAGGCTGGCTTCAAACTCACAGTGATCTGCCTGCTTCTGCCTCCCATGTGCTGGGATTAAAGGCATGTGCCACCACACCCAGCTATACAGGGATTTCTTAAGCTCCACTTCAGTAGTGTGTGTGTGCGCGCACGTGTGTGCGCGTGCGCGTGCGTGCGCACATGCATGTGCGTGTGTGGTGTATACATGTTCACCTGTGCACACGTGTTTGTGTCGGTGTATACGGAGGCCAGAGCCCAATGCTGGGTGCCTTCCTAGAGAGACTGACTGAAGAGGGAAGACTCAGCCTGAATGCAGGCGGCAGTTTCCATGGGTGGCACGCTCTGCTACCTGACCACTGAGGCAATGGGACCGGCTGCCTCCTGCTCCTGCCACCATGCCGCCCCTGACATAGTGCACAGGATGCCTTCTTAGATTGGGTCCCAAATGAAATTCTTCCTTAGGTTGCTTTTGTCAGGCAACAAGAAAATTAACCAACTCACTCTCACACACACCCCATCTCACCCAACCACTGGGCCTCTGTGGCATGTCGAGAGCCAAGTTTAATTTACTTGTGTTACAGTAGCCTGGGACAGACTTTTCTCCTGGCCTTAATTTCTATAGATAACCCCAAATAGCATCTGGAAGAAGAAAAAAAAAGTGAGCCAAAACTAAAGGACAAAGACAAAGAAAGAAAATTCTGATAATGGTTAGTGAGAAGAGAACACTAGTTCCACCAGTTATCAGAGCACAGAGCCATAACAACTATAACGCTTTGATCATGGCCACAAGTCTCACATGGATCTTCAATGGATGAAAATTTAAAAAGCTGGAGGCTGGAGCAACGGCACAGTGGTTAAGAGCACTGCTGTAGGTTTAGTTCCTTGTACCCACATGGCAACTCAGTCCTAATGGATCTGATGCCCTCTTCAGGCCGCCATAGGTACCAGGTACATACACAGTGCACAGACATACATGCAGGAAAAACACCCATACACATAAGAACAAAGCAATAAATAAATAAATACTAGAACCCAACAACAAAACCCTAGAAAGTTATGCTTTTAATATCCATTACTCCATAAGAACTCAATCAGTAATCACCACACATCCTAAGAATGCTCGTGAAATGTCAAAGGTTTAATTTATAGTTGTTATCTGCAGGGGGACAAAGAGAGATTTAGAGCTCTGAGGCCAGGGGTAAGTAACTCTTCAGTTCAAGTAACTTGCCATTGTGGTAAGAGGTTTATGCAGAGAAAGAGGACAAGACAGAATGGATAGAGGAGGAAGGACCCTGGGCTACAAGCCAGGGGTCTGAATCCCAGCCACAGCTTCTCCCTGCTGAGCAGTCTCGGGCTAAGCATTTCCCTTTTCCGGGCCTCAGTCCAACATCTCAAAGATAAAGGATTAAGGCAGGCGACCTCAGTGGCCCTTCTAGCTCAGCCGTCTGGGATGCACAGTTTCTACAGCAGCTCTAGAAACTAGCACAGGAAAACATTTGGATCTTTCCTCCCCCGAATCATCAAGGGACCTCATAGGCCAGATCTGTTTGGTGAGGCTCACTGTGTACTCACAGCCCTGCCATCCTGGGGATTTAGAGATGAACGGGACCTGACACAGGCCTCGGCTGTGGAGACTAAGGTCAGGGAAGGACACTGATAGATGCAGATACAACGACTATAGTCTCAGCCTGGCACAACGTGAAGGTATGGTGGGAGGAACTGGGGCACCAGACAGGGATCTACAGGCTGGGGATTCAAGATTATAGTGTTCAGTAAATGTAGGTATGGCAAGGAAACCCCCAGGAAGTGGAGAACACTGGGATGGATGGTGAGGCTAGCCTTTTTGAGCAGGGATGCATTGAAGGAAGAGGACTTGGGCAAGTATTTAGGGCCAGGGAGGTTAGTCGTGTGTGTGTGTGTGTGTGTGTGTGTGTGTGTGTGTGTGTGTGTGTGTGTATGTATGGGCACATGATACGTGTATGGACACATGATGTGTATATATGTGGATGACACATGTCATGACACACGGGTGAATTCAGAAAACAACCTTGGGTATCTGTCTTTGCCCTCAACCTTGTTTAAGACAGTGTCTCTCTTTTGTTGTTTGTTGCCGTGTGCATCCAAGTAGCTGGCCTATGAGCCACTGGGAGTTTTATGCCTAGATTATAACCTGTGCCAAGTGGACCCGGATTTACATGCGTTCTGGAGATTTGAAATCAGGCCTTTATACCCACTGAGCCATCTCCCCAACCTTTGCACCTCTTAATAATGAAAACTGGCAGGCATTTGCCAGTGCTTGGGAAATGATCTGACCTGGAGCTAGGAATGGTACTACATGCCTGAAATCCCAGCACCCAAGAGGCTGAGGAAGGAGAACTGCTGTGAGGCTGAGGTCATCTTGGGCTGCCTAGCAAGACCATGTCTCAAATAAACAGAAGGAAGAAAGGAAAAGAAATGAATAGGAAAAAAAAAAAAGAAAGAAATGAATAGAACTCTGTTACTAAAGATACCATACACTTTAGTTATAGAAAAGCAATGTTTTAACTAAGCTGAAAGCTTCTTCCTTGCTGGCTAGCCTTACATGCCGGAAGTTGCCATAGAAGTGTTTGAGGAGAAAAGCCAGTAATAGTCTTCCCTAGCTTTAGATTTTGTATGCCACAACACCAACATGTCAGATAGGAAGTGTTTATTGGAGTAACAGTGGCATGACCATCAGAGGAGGTAACTAACCCCTTTCAGATCGAATCTGAGGGAGCTCAGGCTCAGTACAGTGGCTCTGGTCAAAGGCCCATTGCTGAGGTTAAGCTCTACTACTTATGTGCTGTTAAGTGAACATGTCAGGCTGCCTCTTAAATATTTATGTTTATACCCAAAGACACTAGTTGCCTTGATCAAAGACCCTTCTTTTTGTAACAAATGGTGTTTAAGGCTGGTCAAGGTGGAGAAAACAAAAGCCTGCTGACTGCTCAGCATTAAACAGAAACCCCAAATCCACCCTCTCTAAGGCTCAAGGAATATTGTAGAAAGAGGTAGCAGGAGGAGCTGAAGGAGAGAAAGGAAATCTGTGAAACGCTGTCTTAGGGGCATGACATCGCCGTGACTCTAAGGAACTCACAACAGCAGTGCACAGAGCCCACACAAAACTGAACTAGTAAATATTCAGCCATAGATGAGAGAGGGGTTCTTGTGCCACCCTTTACCCCCACCCCTGGCCAAGGGAGCTGATGCAATTGAGGGCTGCTGTAGGTGAAGAAGTCACTGTCCTCAGTGATGTAGGCACGCTCCAGCGGATATGACAATACCCATGCTCTTGCAGGTGGCCCTGGTTAGGGCAGTGGGTCCCAAAGTAACAAAGACAAAAGAAGACATGAAAGTGGATGGAGACTTGGTAGAGGGGAGGCTAGTAGGGATGGGAGGAGGAGAAGAGAGGAGGTAGGAGTCTGATTTGCTTTTATTATATACGTTCATGGATGGAACTGTCAAAGACTAAATTAAACTGCCATAACAAAACCCAAATGGTTATTAGAGTGACATAATAAGAAACAAAATATAGAGAAATGAGCTGAAGGGAGGTGACAGGAAGCCATTGGAGCAGTTCTGAGAGAAGAGGAGACACCTGTGTGCTGAGGCCTGTGAAGAAGGACTGGAGGGACACTGGAGGTGCCCAGAACGCCAGGCCAGACAGTACAGGGCCACGGAAAGCACATCATCTGGAGACAGCTGCTGCAGCAGTGGCTGTCTGGTCTCCAGCCATGGCTCTGGCACTGACTTGCTCTGTCACCTTAAATCATTTCTCATCCTTAGACACTGGAATTATTTCTTAGGGCATATCAGTGGGTCGTGGGATTTAATAAATGAAAGTCATTAGATCAGACTTCCATGTCTGTCAGACTCCAAATCAGAGTCTCTGATTTGTAGGGCAATGAAGGTATCTGCAGCCACAGAAACCTCCTACTGTGCGCCCAGCATAGTTTTAGGTGTTTTCCATCATTGTCGCTTAGCCCACATACAGTTCTGTTCTTCAGAGAAAGAAACCAAGACCCCTTGCTTGCCAGGCATTTGCTCCTTCCTATGCTGCGTACCTGCCTAAGCAAATTCAACAAAACCACAGGCTAGATGAACCCAGAAGATTGTCTGTTCTAGGCTCGCTTCTGGTCCTACCACAGACATGCTGTCCCCACTTGCACTTTATCTCCACTTCCCTACATCATGCTCACAGGTTGGTTGGTTGGTTTTTGTTTTGTTTTTGGCCTAAGATAGAAGCTAACCTGGGCTTTCAGTCATGCCTAGCCTTCCTTTGGCAAAAGGAAGAAAATTGGTATTAACTGAGTAAGAAAACCAGGTTATGGTGGTGCGTGCCTGTAATACAAGCCAAAAGCTGGGGCTGGACAACAACAGATGTGAAGCCATGCTGGGCTATCTACCAAGACCCTGCCTCAAAAACACAACAAACAAACCAACCAAACCAAAAACCCCAAAAGATCTACAAAGAGTATTTTCATGCATTCATCTCATTTATTCTCTCAGATACAGATGTCCCTGCTTTCCAAACAAGGAAGCTGGGCCCAGAAACATTAACCAGAGGTCACACAAAGTGCTGCGTCGGGATCAGAATCTATGACTTACACTTAAACACCAAACCACTTCTCAGCTGTCAGGTTGCCATTTGGAGGCACCTACCACCGTCTTCTGCACATCCATGTTTATCCCAGCCCTACCCAAGCCTAGGTTCTATGAGCAACAGGCTGGGAGGGAGAGAGAGAAAAAATGAGGATTTTCTTTCTTTCTTTTCTTTTTTTAAAGATTAATTTAATCTAATTATTTTAAAGATGTATTTATTATGTATACAATGTTGTGTCTGCATGTACACCTGAACACCAAGAGGGCACCAGATCTCATTATAAATAGTTGTGAGCCACCATGTGGTTGCTGGGAATTGAACTCAGGACCTCTGGAAGAACAGCCACTGCTCTTAACCTCTGAGCCATCTCTCCAGCCTCTTTCGCCCAAGGCCTGACATCTCTGAACCCAAGACACCCGTCAGCAGAGCAATATGTATACTTCCCCCTCAGCCTGATGTCCATGAGCCTGGCCTGCCCTTGGAAGCCAACTCTGCAACCGTCTAGGTGGGAACGCTGATCTGGTGGCCGGCTTCCACTGCTTCTCTGAGAGGTTGGGCCCCACTGTCTATACATGCTGTCCCTGGCTCCCTGTGTCTACTTGGCGAGGCCCCTGGCCCTAGGCCTGTAAGACCCCTCGGTTGTAATCATTCTAGTGTTCTGCTCATCTCCAATAGCCTTGAGGATCCTCACCTACCTATCTGTTCTCAAGCCTGCTGAGTCCTATGAAGCCAGGATTTAAGCTGTTCATTTCTCATGCTCATAAGCCATGCCTGCCCTGACTTCTCTCCTCCCTCATCTGGCCCATCTGTGCTGAGATTCCAGGGGGCCCCATGGCCCGCAACATGATGCCACTCATCTGTCCCCCCGGCTATTGTGCCTTTCAGTCTCATGGTTTTGAGCCCAAGTGTCCCTGATGAGCCATCTCTGTCATTACCTGAGGGCAGTCTCGAGCTCTTAATTAGATCAGCCTTTCCTAATCCTCTTGCCTACAATTCTCATACTTAGACGTCAAACAAGACATTTTTTGTAGCCACTGCTGCAACCTTACCCAGACTAGTCCCTCTACCCACTGTCAGATCCCAATGTGACAAACACTGGCTGAACTCTTGGTACTGACACATGATGGACATTAGCAAGGACAGACAAGTATGCTCCAAGTCTCCACAGACATAGCTGCAAACACAATTTACATCCAGAAGGTCACAGCTGTGAGAGCGACTCAACAGTAGAACTCCCAGTAAAACTCAGGTACAGGCCACCAAGCCGGGCACAGGCTGAGGAACATGACTCTCCAGCGTTCCCTTCATATCAGTCTTCTACCAGGAACAAGTGCTGCTGCTGTTTTGAAGCTACATCCATCACTTGGTACCCACACATTTGAAACTGTAGTCCTGGAGTGCATGCTGGCCTATCATGAGAAGACTGAAGCCCAAGTAAGTCCAGAGCACAGTTTGTTTTCATTTGTTTGTTTGTTTGTTTGCACTGGGATCCCCCTATATGTTATCTAAGAGAATTTAACTCTCCAGCCGTAGCATCTTAAGTAGCTGAGACTACAGGGCTGCACCGCCGTGCCCGGTTGGTCCTGACCCAGCTCTTTCACTCAGAGCAGATTCCCATCAGGCCACTGGCATAATTTCTACAAGGCAAATGATACCCAGCAGCCTCTCAGAGTCCCTATATTGTCCACCTTTATGTATCCTTACATCAGCACACACATACAAACTTTACAGCACCACTCCTAAACCAATATGGCAAAATAGAGGGAAAGCCATAAGTAAACCCCGAAAAACATGAAGTTTGATATACTGGCGTGCCATAGGGACAGTCATATGTAATTGGTGCCATGGTAAGTGGCTTCAATATATCTAAGTAACTATCTAGTAACGTGTGACAAGGTCTATAAAACTTTCTGTGCCCTTTGACCTAGCAATGCCACTTGGGGGAATGCTTCCCAGTAAAACACGAAGAAAGCAATTTGTACAAAGATATTCATAGCTGTGATATTTATAATAGCAAGAGGTTGGAAGGAACCCAAAGGCTCAGCAAACTGGGTCAGACGAACGCTTTGAATGCTCTCCAGCCAGGAGGTGTGGACATGCGCAGTCCCAGGTGGGATGAATGCTCAACCCTGAGCTGTGAGCAGGGACATGAGCAAGTCCAACCTGCCTCTATCTCTACCTTCCACCAGGGGAAATGTATAGCAAATCTGTGCTGCCTCCAGGCTAATTCAGTCAGGCAGTAGCTTGCATGTCAATTATGAGGGTTTTAAAGGTCATTGAATTTATCTTTTGTGAAGGTCATTTTGAATTAACTAGGCACTTGAAAAAAAAAAAGTTACTTAAAATGATGAAAAGGGATTCCATCACAATTTCCCAATGATCCTCAGTAGACTCAACTCCAGGAGTCCTCCCCAAACTCTCTCTGTCTTCATGTTTGTGCAAGAAGCTCCAGGCTCACCCTATGGCAAGGGCAATGTGGGAATTTGTGTGCCCCTCAGGGTCTCGGGAAGCCATGAATGCCACCACCTCTGTGAACCTAGCCCCTGTGGCTGCTACAGCAACCCCTTGCCCATGGTGTCCGAACTTCCACTCAGACTTTCTCCTTCAACCACTGTCTCTTTGTTTCTCTCCTGAGCCTCAGGAAGAGGTTATTCAAGAGCCTCTGGGTCTCACCCCTATGCAAGAGTCCAAGTGACCAGAACATTTTACCAAACCCAGGGCAGGTAGGCTCCTAGAGCAGTCTAGGGAAGCTTTGGAAAGCAGGTTCCTGGGCTCCACCCTGGACTCTGGCAGCAAAGCTGGAAATGTGCATTTTAAAGGCTCTCCCCGTGGTTCTTCCTGAGTGCAAACCATCACTGGAGAGCCTGGTTGCTGAACGAGGGTATGAGCCTATTCTGGGGTGTGGGGGGGGGGGAACTGTTAAGTTCTGAGGGCTCTTAGCCTTCGGAGAATGCCAACTTGTAGCTGGCCATCTTAACCGAGAACTCAACCACTCAGGTAGCACAGGCACCATTCAAGGGCTGTCTCAGGTAGGGATCTGAAACATGCCCCCAGAGAGCACCTCCACAGGCCCAGAGAAAAAGAGCCAGTTTCTGCCTCTGCCAGACCCCATGCCTTTGAGTCCCCTACTGCAGGGTCTCTTAGTCCATGCCCTTGTCCCACGTGAAGAGTGGGGGCAGGGGGCCTGTGACCCCACTCACCCCGGCCATACTTACGGAGTCAATTTATAAAGCTGCGTCCTCCTTTCAAACAGCGACCCTCCCCAGGCCCAGGGCCACAACCCGCCCACTGGTGTGGCCTGGGCAGACTCGGTCTCACCGACCCCTGTCTCCAGGACTCTCTTCAGCTTCACATTGGTGCTTGCGTCCCCAGGCCTGTTGTCAGGAAACACCATGAGTCGTCACCCTGTCCCCATCCAACCTCCCTGCCAAGTGAGCGCCAGTGGCAGACTCCGTGTGGTCCTGGGATATAAAGAACAGAAGAAAATAGGAAGGGACTGTGGGGACGGGATTTTCCCAGGGTTCCTAGAGTGAGTTTTTGAGCCCTATCTGAGATGCTGATGAGGGGACAGGAAGGAAGCCACTTGGTTCAGAGGCCTCCCTCTACGCTGTTCCTGAGGAAGCAAGAAAACTGGGGGGACCTGGAGCTCCCCCAAAGCACTGTCTTGGAGCCTGGGACTGTGGAGTTTCAATTGGTCAGGCTCCAGGCATCTGGACCCCTAGAAAGATGGAATTGTCTTCCAGGCAGTGGGATGGTACCTGGGGCTGAAAGGAAACAGGGCAAACAACAAGATCTCTTTCCCTCAAGCCAACCTCCATCCTTCTTTTTCCTCATAAGACCTCAGGGCAAGGATGGAGGTCTGTAACCCATTCCAAATCCCGAGGCCACACCTGAGGGCAGAGAGCCAGGGATTGGCTTCTTTGATCCATCATGGGGTCTCCTCTATCATCCTCCCGCCTCACAACACAGTCCTCCACTCTGGTCAGGGCCCGCCTGGTACTTAGCTATCAGCAAGGCTTGAGGAAAGCCTCATGGGGCTAAAGGGGATCCAGGACACCCTCTGTGGAGTCCATCCACATGTAGGCAGGGCCTGAGAACTGAGTTCTAGTTTCCTGTTCCAGGAACCTCTGCTCCATGTTTATAAAGACAAGGGGGTGGAAGTGTTAAAACACAGGGTGTCAGATGGGCTGCTTCCCTGGCATCATGCTGCAGTTTGCTCTGAGCACAGAAGTACAGGCTCACTGTGCCAGGTGGGGGATGGCACTCCACTGGTAGATACACTGTATATACCAGCCAAGGGATGAGACAAATGCCTATACCCTAGAGAGAGTCTAGAGCTGCAGGCTGGTGGTGTCGCTGTGACTATGTCATGTTGGAAATGGGCCTAGGGGTTCACATGGGGTCTGAAGCCAAGACAGGCTAGCTGGCTTTCCTTTTGTGTCATTCCTTTCCCTTCCCCATCAGTAACTATGCTAACAAGGATTTGCAGACCCCCACCCCCCGCCCCAACTATGTGCCTCATGTATACTTGCAGTTCTCTGGCCCCATGGGTTTTAGCTGGGGTACACCCTTTCACAGCCGGGCCAAAGAAAACTTAATTGAACATCTCTGCATGCAACTGGGGATGGGACAGCAGTGGATGAGCCACATCTTCTCCTTCCCCCACATAACACTTCCTTCGGGATACCTTCTGAGGACCCTAGGGGCTCCAAATGTCATTTGAAAATCATTGGTCCAATCCAACCTTATTTTCAGATGAAGAAGGTGAGGCTCAGCATAGGCAGTGATTGGCCAAAGGTCACACAGCAAGTTGGTAGCAGAGCCAGGACTGGCCTAACCATTGTGGCCTTCCCCATGGCTCTATACTCCCCTGACCGTCTCCTCTTACTCATTCTCTGGCCCTTCGGCGTGGTGGGGTCTACCATCCATGACACACCTCCCAGAACTGAAGTCCCTAGGGGGGGCTCCTGAACTGGCCCTCCAGCATTCGGTCTTGAAGCTTCCTCTGAGGCTCTTGTCATTCTGCGATCTCCCTGGTGATCTCCCAACTCCATGGCTGTTCCACCCACCCACGGAGGCTCTACTTTCCAATACCCCGTTAACTCTACATTTCTCCCAGCCCCTCCAGAAACACTGTGAGACCTCAAGGCCCCAACCTAAACCTCAGTCATAGGCCCTTCCTCCTGCTCTCTGTCATCCAGGCCTTCATCTCTCCAGAAATGTAGATGCCATCCCAGCCCCCTCTCCCACTAGCTCTGTGCTTCTCCCCCCCCAGACGCCCCCCCCCCCCCCCCGCCCAAGTCTGAGTCTTCCTCCCGCTCTCCTCCTCGCTGTATGAGAGTTGCTCTTTGGCATAGTGCTCCCGTGCCTCAGCCTCCTTCCAGCCTCCCCTTGTCCTGGTTCTCCCAGCTCCAGGGACACTGGCTTTGAAAACCAGTCTAAACATATCACTTGTTGGCTAGGCTCCTCCATCAGTCATGGATCCCCCAGCGGCTGGTGAGGCTGTGGATCCATCCCATCTCCCCCACCTCTGCTGCCCTCTCTCTCTCTCTCTCTTTCTCTCTCTCTCTCTTTCTCTCTCTCTCTCTGTCTCTCTCTCTCTCTGTCTCTCTCTCTCTGTCTCTCTCTCTCTCTCTCTCTCCTCCAGACTGTCCTACCTCAGCAGTGCTCCGCTTTCCAAAGGCACTGTGCGATCTCTGCTTTCCTCTCTGCCTTGCACATAAGCTCTCTTCTCTCTTCAGACAGTCTTTCTCCAGGAGCGCCCCCAAGACTTCCCTCGTTCTCCATGCCCTAGCCTGTAATTCATGTTTCTGGGCGCTGCCCTGCCTGGACCATGGAAAGAGGATCGATGTATTTTTCAATTCAGATCCCAGGGGTGGCTTGCTATCAATGTAAAATGTACACACGGCTCCATCAGACCACGTGCTCTTGTCTCACCACCTCCACCACATGAGCTGGGTCTTCTTCTACGTGCATACTCTGAAGGGAGAGAGGGCTGTGACTTGGCATCTCCAGCTGGGCTGAGTCCCCTGCAGGCAGTGAGCCTGCCTTCCCCCAGGTGTAACTCTCCCTGGTGCCTGGCACAGAGAAGGGACTTAATTTTAAAGGACTGGGGTCCCCAGGTGAGCCCCTCTACTCATGACCAGGAGGTGGTCACAGCTGATCTAGTGACAGGCTACTTGTGGGACTCTGAAAAGCTGTCCCTACTGCCGCTTCCACTGGTACCTGTCCCCCAACCCCCTGCACTCTATCCCCTCTGCCATAATGAAGGCATATTGAAGGTGAGCACAATGCCTGGCCTACAAATGCTGCAGGACAGCTTCAAATAGTAACACTTAATAGCCATCCCTCCAGATCAGAAAGTGCTCACATACATACATACATACATACATAAACTATTATACTTTTACTTACCTAAATGATGGACAGTGGGCAGTTTATAAATACAAATTAAATGCCCAGTATTCAGATCAGCAAGATGGCTCAATGGATAAGGGCATTTGACACCAATTATGATACCCATGTTCAATTCCCAGAATGCCCATGATGGAAGAAGAGAATTGACTCCTGGAAGTTGTCCTCTGAGTTCTCAGTACTACACACACACACACACACACACACACACACACACACACACACACACACACACACACTATGGATGTAAGGGGACAAAATCCAATACTGTTTACTACTAAGTATCCTAGATAGCCAAACAATTATCCCAGAAATCAATGCATTTGTTGATTCTGCCTAATTTTTACCCATGCTGATCTGTGGCTACAATGATAAATGTGTTTAGTTCCAGCTCAAATGTTGCTTGATATTTTCATTTAATTTAGCAAGTGAGAGGAAAGTGAACCGACAAGGAACACTCACTCCCCAGTGATGTGGGTGAGTTCTCTCCTGAACTGGCTGACAGCTCCCGCCTCTGAAGAGGCATTTCTCTAGTGATCTGCAACGTGGCAACTACAAACGTAACAACATTATAGAATTTAGTCTGTACTGTGGTATTTGTCCTCGTCACCTTCTAAGTGTAGATCTGCAATAAAAAGGACAAGTCCATGCTATGTGCAGAAACTGCTGATTCCTAGCTTTGAAGCCTCTCTCTCCTGGGCTGATTTGCAACATGCTAAGATACAACATTAGGGAGAGGCACCGAGCAACGCACCCTAGCAGCACTGCCATCACACAAACACAGTAGACATGGCCGCGAGAGCACAGACAGAATAAAAGCTAAAACCATGAGGAAGCTGAGTGTGTTAATTGTTTGAGTTTTAAGTATAACTTCATTTTAAAGTTTATACAGTTTCAAAGTCTTAGCAACCTCTAAGTTTAATGGCTTTGTGTTTGCCTTATTGCATAAAAAATCTTATTTAAATAAAATAAAAACAAAAAATAAGGCTAAGTGTGGGAGCACACACCTTTAATAAATCCCAGGGCTTGAGAGGCAGAGGCAAGTGTGTGTCTGCATAGTGAGTTGCAGACCAACCAGGGCTACACAGTGAGACCCTATCACAAGAGAAAACAAACAAGAACATTTTCCTCAACTGTGCAAACGAATCTTACTAGTCAATATGAACTGCTTTAGTATGGTAACCCTGAAGAACTGAATGTGGTTCATTACTCCCCCACAGGGCAATCCTCTTTACCCACCTTCCAGTACCCAGGGTCTGAGCTACTACAGTGTGCACTATGTGCATGCTTGGGACTATCACATGGAACTCTGTTAATGTGTACAGTTAATGAGTGTTAAAAAAAAAAAAAAAATCCAGCAAACAGATTCTTCTGTGTCACCCAGATAAGGTTTAGGCATCTCCACCTTGAGAGGAAATCCATGCACCTTGTGAGGCAGGAGGAGGCCATCACCACATACACACACACACACACACACACACACACACACACACACACACGTGTGCACTCACTACCTGCATATGTTTCTCCACACACACACACCTCCCAGTCATCACGCAGGCCACCTTTATTTCAAGTCCACACTTCAGATCTCCCTATATTGTGCCTATGTTCCAGGATGGGATTCCCATCTGCCATCCCTCTGGGATGAGAAACAGTGAGGGGGGAAGTCCTTGCAACAGGTGGTAGGCAAGGTGGGGTATACTCGCATGGAGGGTCACGCGTTGGCCTAAGACACAAGGTAAGTACAGTAGACTTGGAAAAGGATGGAATAAAGACCTCTAGAGAGTCACACGCCTTTTCTTTTTCTTCAGATGCAAACTCAGATGCCATGGGTGGCTCCAGTAGCCCTCTTCTCCCCTTCCCCAGCATCCTTTCCTTGAAGAAAGAAGCCACGTGCACCTTGAAGCTTTTCCCATAAGAAAGCCTTGTCCAGGCTGCAGTGAATGCTGAGCTTAGCCCCACTGCTCACTGGAGGCCTGAAATCCGGTAAGGAAGGAGCTGCCGGGGAGGAGAGGAGAGAGGAGGCCACTGGTGCTCTTATAAGCCTAGTGGGTGTCTTTATCCTGTTAAAGCATACCCTGTCCTTCTCCGTTCCAATCCTCTGCTCTACTTAAGGTCAGGCCCTACTAGGACCTTAGGACCATCATCCTGTACTCTTGTCCAGTGTTTGCCTGACCCAGTGCCATGGTGCATCCATGGAAATGAGTTCTGTATTGGGAAGTCTCTTTCTGTCCCCATAGCCTAGGATCTGGCCTGGGTAGGGGTGTCCCTCCTGGGCCACCGAGTTTGCAGTAGATGTTGGCTGGGTTCTAAACCATGATAGAGAAATGCCCGCTTATCTACTGAGCTGGTCCCAGTAGCCTCCAACTAGGTCATGATGAACTTAGGAATGGCTTCGCCATGGCACACCAAGCCATCCTGCAGTGCTGACAGCAATAACCCAGAATCATGGCTGAAGCCTTAGGCAGCAATAGTGAGACAAAGACGTCCCTTTTCAAAGTCCTTTCTCTTTTAGTCCATTCTTTGACCCCTTACACACACACACACACACACACACACACACACACACACACACACGGAGGGGGAGACAGACAGAAACAGACACAGAGATACAGAGACAGAGAGACAAACACAGATAGAGATACAGAGACAGGCAGAGACAGTACAGACAGAGAGACAGAGATAGGCAACTGGCCCCACTTTAGTCCAGTCTGTTATCTATGTACTCAACATCCTGCTGTTCTAAAAAGATATTTAGTTCAGATCACCATAGCAACAATAGTCAGCTTCCCTGAGTCTAGCCTAGGGGCTTTTCATTAGACATAAGCTCAGCATCTGGGCCTGGCTCCAGGCTTAGTGTGGTCATGACTCACCTTAGGGGACAGAGCATAGCCCTGACTCTTTGCCTCAGTGAAGGCCCAGTGAGGATGAGGCTACTCCTTGAGCCTGTAACTCAGACACAAGGATTCCAGGTCAGGGTCAGCCCTCTTCTGAGGACTTCTAAAATGGAGCCACAATTATCGAGAAGATTCTCCTCCCTTCTCCACACCCCACCCTGCCTATGGGGCTTCGACTTCACTCTCTGGGCCTCTCACAGCTTGTTTGTAATGACAGAAAGTAAGTCACACAAGCACCAAGGCTCTGCTGAATAACTCTGCCATTCCCATAGCCAGATATGTGTACAGTGTGCTTTCCAGCAATGTTTATAGCCATGTACATCCATGCATGTGCACAAACAAAGGAACATGTATGCAATGTACACACAAAGCAGAGATAACTCTAGACACAAATTATCCACGTGTACATGTTGATACAGTTACTGAGGGACATGAATATGTACACATAAAATGCTAGATGTGCACACTGGGACACATACTTATGACAGGAAAACACATGGATACAGATCAATATATGCATTCCAGTGTGTGGATTACAGATGGGGTTATCGTCCTAGATACTCCCTGCTTCACATGTAGAAACACACACACAGACACACAGACACACACACACACACAGCAGCAGCAGCAGCAGCAGCAGCACCAGCAGCACCAGCAGTAGCACCACCACCACCCCTGGCCTTGTCTCTGCTCAGACCAAGGAAGAGCATGTGGAATGTCACCACATAACTTGAATGCTCTGGAAATGATTTTACAAGCACAGACATGACACAGAAGAGACCAAGCATACCTGAACATCTGCTAGGCTTTGAGGCTTCATCTCAATGGAAGAATTTTCTATAAATATCTAAGTCTTTATGACGGCTATGGCCATCACCATAGTGACCATTATAGTAGATGTGTGTCTTGCAGTATAAGATCTGCTTTTTTCACACACACATAAAAGGTACATCTCTAAACTTAACATGATACGTAGTGAGTAAGGCCAGCTAGACTACACTGCAAGTCCAGAGAGAGAGGAGGGGTAAGGGTTGGGGGGTGGGAGGGAAGGAACCTTCAGTAAACTAGAAACTAAATAAGACGAAGTGTCTTATCTTAGATACAGCTAAACATTGTTCTGTTACTTCTGGCCAATGGAACAATTTGTGATGTATTTTCATGTAATTATTAGAAATAAGATAAACCGATTATTATTTACATATCTACTAAGCCTCTGAAGACAATTAGAACTGACAAACAGTTCAGTGAAGTTGATAACCATAGCATAGCTATTCATTGTTTCCCCATATAGCAGAAGCATCTAGTTTAAAAACAAAACAAAACAAAACAAAACAAAACGAGAAACATTGTATTCAAATAACCATTATATAAAGAATATCTATAAAATGTCACAGGAGATCTCTTAGTCCTGTGTGAAAACAATGAAAAATGTAACCAAACTCCCCATCACACCTGCACAAACAACCTAGCTGAGAGCAAACACCTCCTTTCTCCCCCCCCACGTTAGCACTTCAGCATTCCAGTCACAGCTGCCATTGGGGGGGGGGGGGTTCTTGTAACTGGATGAATTTATGGCAAAGCGCAACTGAAAGAGTAAGCTACTTTTGCCGACCAACAAAAGTCTGAGGCAGTACAACATGAAGGCACTTGCCAGGCCGGCCCTCAAACTGCACTATGCACTTTTTATCATCTTCGTGCGTAACACAAACGTGTACCCCAAATGAGAACTGGTATTACCCGCTGCATCACCGTAGCAGAGAGGAGGCGGGCCATCTACAAAGTTTATGTATATGGTTCATGACATCTGTGGTCCTCAAACACACCTAAGGAATGGCCAGTATTTAGCAAATGGTTTAGAGAGCAATTTGCCACCACTCGGAAGAGCAAGAGTCTACCCTAGTTCTTTTAACACAGGGACACAAATGACAAAGATGCATTTACAAAGGAGACCAACAGGAAGGGGAAAGCATCAGAGGAAATTCCATCCCTCACCTTCAGGGAGCCGGGTAGCTCGCTGCATCCTGTTCTAAATCCAGAGGCCGTGATTTATAATAATAATAATAATAAAAAAGATTTTTTTTTTGCTAAGTTAAAAATGTAAAAATCCTCTCTCTTAGGCCACAGACACTCCAACAGACTGCATGCAAATTTGGGAGCTATGCTCTGAAGAGGCCTTTTCTTGTTCTTCAGGGAGAGTCTACCGATAGCCTACTAGAAGCCAACGTGAAAACATGAACATTATCAATGACCTTTAAAGACATTCATTCTTTGTGAATCATTAATTTTCTTTCTCTGAAGCCACACTAAGAAGATAACCATAAAAACGTGGACATGTATGCACTATGTTCATCGCAAAAGACCCACAAAACCATCACATAGCCATTAAGATAGTACTTGTTCAATAACATGGAAATATACATGAAACCTTTATATAGCAAAAGCTTTTCACTAGAATGTATGCACACACAAACAGAAAATTTCTACTAACAAACTCAGACTACACATTCTTATAGATAATGTCCAAGATATTTTTTTTTTACAAGTAGCACATAATACGAATTTAAGCCCATTTAAAAAAAAAGTTTCATTGATAACAAAGAACAGCACAGAACAAATGACATTACTTTAGGGTCCATTCTGCAGTGCTCAGCACTCCCAGGGCCTCCCCGAGACTTCCCAGTAGGACCACGCTAGCACTAGCTCTGAGATAAGAGTCCACCAGGGAAGCCTTCTATCCTTGCTCTGAATTTAAGCTTTTCATTTGTCACAATGGCCTCCTAAGAAGTAATATCTGCACAGTGTATCATAAAGCCGCGTTCCAAGGAAGACATAAGCACGGCTGCTGGAACAAACAGGAAGCACAAAATAAGAGCAACAGCAAAATACCCTTGCTTTTTTGAGCCCTTCTAGTTCCATAAAACCTATTTCTTAAGAGATCAGACTTAGCCAAAGGGAAAATAGAATCTTTTTTTTTTTTTTTTTAACTAGAACGTTTTGGCTTCGTAGTAACAATGTTAGGCCTTCCTCACTTTCTTGACTGTGTAGTGGACTAAGGACTACTAGAACTGACCCCATAAGTAACATACTTGTTCAGAAATACATCAAAGAAATAATTCTCAACTTCATCATTCACCAGAGGAATGTAAAGGAAGGCCACTCACAACTCTGCTTTGCTCACTTAACTAAAATAGCTAAAATGAAAAGACAAAGCTCTGTCGGGGGCTTCCAGCCACCCGGACTCACGCCGTGCAGTGCAGGCGCGCTGGCAGGAGCATTCTAGACGACTGTGGCAGTAGCTACTAGTGTGGAAGCTAAGCGAGGCTCTACAGTCCTGCTCCTAGTACACATTCTGTGGGCAAACACATGTGGGAACCAATCCATACATACAGGAATGTCCACAGCAGCACTGCTAATAATCTCCAAATGTCACAGAGACCAGCTAGCACAATGGATGTGTACACCGTGCCTAGCCACCTGCCTGATACTGTAGAGGGACAATAAAGGGACTGCAGAGGGACTACATGCCTAACAAACAAATCTCACTATTGAGCCAAAGAAGCCGGTTCCAAAGTGGAGATAGTAGCACATCCCATACGCACAAGTGTCAAACAGAGAGTGAAATTAACGTCGTGTTAGAAGTCAGGATAACTATTGGATACAGTTCCCGGGAGGATCTCGTTGGGGCAGAGCGGGGAGTGTCCTAGAGTGTGAGTGCTCTTCTTATCAGTACAGGTGGGCCTTAACCTAATTGTGCATGTCAGTAAACATTCATTAGGAGCCGTGAAGCTTGTGATTTCTGCATGTTGATGAATATTCCAATGAAAAGTTTAAAATGGAAATTAGTGATCCAACAACAGGCTTTACCTGAGTGTCGGGAGTACAGGTAATTTTAAATGTTCATTTTAAGTGTGTGTGTGTTGCACGTGAGTGCAAGAGAACACAGACCTCAGGGGTATCAGACCCCTTTGCAGCTGGAGTTACAGACAGCTGTGAGCCACCTGAAGTGGATGCTGGGAACTGAACTTGGGTCCTCTTTAAGAGCAGTATGTACTATTTATTTATTTATTTATTTATTTATTTATTTATTTATTATGTATACGGTGCTCTGCCTCATGTACACCTGAAGGCCAGAAGAGGACATTAGATCACATTATAGATGGTTGTGAGTCACCATGTGGTTGCTGGGAATTGAACTCAGGACCTCTGGAAGAGCAGTCAGTGCTCTTAACCTCTGAGCCATCTCTCTAGCCCCCAGTATGTACTCCTAACCACTGAACTCCATTAGAAGTTTTGCTTTTCTTTATGTTGTCTCAGATAATCTATATTTACTATAATGAACACTTGTTTTTTAATGCTATTTTATTAATGTATACATATGTACATACACAATGTACATTAACACACATACATACACACTACATGAGGCCACCATGGTTCTAAAAGGTGTTGTGAAGATGGCCTAGGCAGCAAGAGGTCACCACTTCTTTTCCTATTAAGTATTTATTGTCTTCTTCTCAGACTTGGGCCAGTGGCCCCCAAATCTACCTTGATATTGAAAACACCAAGGGAGCTATGTAAAGCTCGGGGTTTTGGTCGTTCACCCCCAACCCCCAGTCACTGATTTAGTTGGTCTAAGATGGGTTCCAATATGACACCCCTTGAAGCTGAAAACACCTGCACCTATGCCACAGGGTCTGAACTACAAAAGCTCCAGCTTTCCCTACTGGACAAAGGATGGGGAAACCTGCCTGGGGTTTCCCTTGGGTGGGGCTGCAAAATGGGGACTCTGTTCTAGGGTTTGTGCAGAAGAGCACGGAGATGGTAGGCTATAAGAGCACAGAAATGGGATGGCAGACTTGGGCTCAGATCCTGCTCTGTGCTCTGCTCCGTGACTTCCAGGTTTAAATCTCCCAGCCTTAGCTGCAGCACAGAAATCCACAGGTCTAACTCCTCTTCCCCGATGTTATGAATACTAAGGAAAATCTATCTAAAACACCTGAGATGACACCCTGGCACTGAGAACAACTGGCCTTGGTTCTCCTTTCCAAAAGACACTTTTGCTGAGGGCCTGTTCAGTGCGTGCATGGTCCTCCACTAAAGGGGCAGAGCGAAACAAGACATTACCCTGGTATCAGAGAAGTCATGGCTTAGTAGTAGATCTGGGTATAATCCACGGTTAAAGTAAACACACTGAGAACTGCAATGGAGTTTAGCACGGTGATTGAGAACATCCATGTAGTTTTTCTGGAGGAGGTGACAGCACGTCCTGATGAACAAAGAAGAACTCTCAGGTGAAAGAAAACAGGTAGGTTTCATGTAGAAGGAGCCACTGGTGTGGAAATGAGGACCTGAGCTGTTTGGAGAGGCGAGACAGGAGAGGATGAGATGTACCAGAAGCTTGTGAGTACAGAGCCTCTTGTCTCCACAGCACTGAACCCTGTGCCACTGAGGTGTCAGAGATGCTACCAAAAGTGTCAAATGGGACCTGGACTTGGGTGTGTCCTAATGGGAAGGAATAAACCGGAACTGGAGGCAAAAAGGCAGCCCAGGCTGTTACCTACTTAGACTAAAGACAGGGAATCTGCAGAGGTCTGGGGGCTGGGTTTGGAAGAGGGAAAGAAAGCAAGGAAAACCCAGGTGAAATAAATTTAACAACAGCTTCCAGACCTTACAGAAACAAACAAACAAACAGGGGATGTGAAAGTGGAGGGAAAAAGGCAACCAAACAGATGGTTGAAATTTCCAGGCCACAGCTTTGGGGCAGAAAATTCGAACCGAGCCTGTTGGTCTCACTAGATGGAGCATCTGGAGGCCAGAGTTTAACGAGACCAAGGCAACTAGAATTTGGAAATGAGACTAGAAGGAAGAAGGGAGCTACCTAGGAGACAGAAGACAGAAGACAGAAGACAAGATGTGCTTCAGTTAAGATAGATCCTGCCAGGCCAGGCTGAGTGTTGACCTGTGTGCACAGGTGAGGAAACTATTCAAAGATAGGGAATGAATCCGCAGAGAGTAAAGAGATCTCAGGAACTCAGGGGGCTGGGGGTAGTTTGCTCCTAGGTGTGGAAAGACCTCCTACCTCCCAGGACACGGGTCCATCCCTCAGAGGAGCACTGCTTTAACGACTCAATCCCCGAAGGCTGCTGTGGGTCTGCCTGCACAATGCAGAGAAGGAAACCTCAGGGTTGACTATGCCCAAAGGATTACATGTGTGTCACAGCGGTAAGGATAACACAGCACTACTGAAAGGAATATAACGAAGTCCATAACCCCAACAAAAAAATTCACAGAGCATACTAGATATGAAAAAGAAAAGAAAACAGGATCTACAAACAGAAAAAACAACAACATTTGTGTGTACTATGAGAAGAAATGTGTATTTGGACTTTGCCCCCAGTTCCTGCCACAGACATTTTAAAATCCTTGGAACTGCCCCAGGGATAGAAGTGTCTTTTTCTTTATTCCTGAGAAGCATGAAGCAAGCAACCAAGGCTACACCATCTCAACTCACCGGGCTCCCAGATAACCTCAGGATATAGGCTGGTTGCTGAAGGGACCAACCACGTGACTAGAGAATTAGGGCTTTCAGTCCCAGATGGTGGGAGAGGAAGGGAGCTAGAGTTCAGCCATCAATCTCCATAGGTCTATTTGATCAGTCATATAACAGAATCCTAAACAACAGCGCATGGGCAGCTTCCACATGGCCAGCAGCTGAGAGGGCGGTGCACTAGAGAGGAAGGCGTGACACTATCTTCACACCTTGTCCTGAGCATCTCTTCCGATTGTCTGTTCCCAAATTTTGACCTTTATAATGAACTGGTGATAGTCAGTAAAGCAGCTTTCCTGGGTTCCACCATCCATTCTGGCAAATTACCAGAGGATTGTGGGGACAGCCTGAATTATAGCCGTTGTCCAGCAGTGCAGGAGGCAACTGGAGACTTGGTAGCCTCTGAAGCAGTAGTGGTGGTATGGGACTGAGTTCTTAACCTGAGGGGTGCACACTGACTCCAGCTAGCCGCAGAGCTGAATTGTAAGACATCTGGTTGACAGCCAGAGAGCTGTCAAAGTGGTTGTTGGTGTAGAAAAACAGGCAAATAAAAAAAATCTAACCGAGGAACAAGCAAAAACAAAACAAAACCCTAGACATTTGGCATTAGAGTGTTGAGGGTAAATACCAGTAGAAGTGCACGGGTGGGACAGACGACAAGTCTAGGAAAGGCGATGAAAGTGTTTTTGCAAATTTAATCCATGTAAAGAAAGTAGGGGAAACTACAAATATGTCAGGAGGGATGACAGCCACACTCAGTACCTAAAATGTATTGCTAGGGTTAGACACTACCTACCAAAAAGATTACTGAGTTCGAAGCCACAGACAGACATATTCCAAAGGAGGGCGAGTCACACGGTTTGCACCTTCAATCACAGTTCTAGGGAAGATCTTGCTTGGGCCAGCCTGAGCTACATGAACACCTTATCTCAAAAATATATGTATGTGAAAATAAAACAAAAATATAGAAAAATACACAGTATCAGTGAACTGAGAAACAGTATCAAACAATCTACACAGGTGCAATCTACACAGGTGTCATTAAAGTTTGAGGAAGGGTATAGAAACAGGGGAGGCAGAAAAAAATCTGAAAACTAACAGCTTCAATTTCTCCAATCTACAGACCAAACAGCCTCTAAAGACCTCAACCAACCAACCAACCAACCAACCAAACAAAAACCCAAACAAACCTAAAAACCTAGACTAAGACACCTCATAATCAAATTGTTGGAAACTAGTAAGAAAGAGAAAAATCCTAAAAGCACCCAGAAAAGCATGGCAGGGCAGACATTGCAAAGGGAATGAATAAAAGAAACTTCTAATTCAAAACACTACAAATTAGAGTAAGCACCAGGAAAAAAAAAAAAAAACCCCAAAGGCCTGTCAGTTTCGATTCTACTGATGGCCAAAGTATCTTTCAAAGATGAAGGCCAAATAAAGATCACTTCATGCAAACAAGGAGACCAAATCGGCGCTAGAAGTCTTAACCTAAGTCCTCTGGGGACAGAATGAAGTGGTGGTAATTTGAATATGTAAATACATAATGTGAATATATATACATATATATGTATATGTACATAAGTAACACTGGACAGGAAAAATAGATACATGAAAAAATTTCCTCATTAAGAAATAACTAGCAAACTGAATCTTGCAACATCAAGATTATATATCTTGACTAACTGGAAGTTACCCCAGGAGTGTGCAAAATTGACTTATCTTGCAAAAATCAATTAAGAAAAAAATACCATATAAAGATAATGAGGAGTAAAGCTTATATTTTCACTTCAGTATATGAAAAATAATAGCACTCCACCAAATTTAACACCTTTTCATGATAAAAGGCCATTTAACAGAGTAGGAACAGAGGGGGGTTGTTCCTATAAAAACCTCACCTCTAACAAGACACTAAAGCTGAAAAACCAAACGAATGTGCCCCGGAGAGTAAGACAAATGATGTACCTACTCGCTTGAGTTCTACCCAAGATGGTTAAAGAGAAGGTGAAAGAAAAGGTACCCAGACCAGAGAGAATGAAGGAAGGCTGCCTCCAACTTGTAAATGACATGATACTATTTTAAGAAAATTGATTGTGTCCATTAAGATACCCTAGAATTAATAACCAAATATGGGAAGTTTTCAGTATACAAGATCAATATGTGAAATTAGTTATATTCTTATACACATTCAACAAACAACCTAAAAATGTAACAATTCAATTTTTCAACATCAAAAAAATTAAATCCTGAGGAGTAATTTTTGAAAAGAATTTCAATGCTGTACCTTGAAAACTACAGACTTGGGCTGGGGAGATGGCTTAGTAATGCAACAAAGTCTGCTGTGCAAGCATGAGGACCTGAGTTCAAATCCCCAGCACTAACATAACAACCTAGGTGTGGCCATGCACATTCCTGTAACCCCAGGGCTGTGAAAGGTGGAGAGATAGGAGGTTCCCTGGGGCCTGCTAGCTCCCATCCTGACTGCAGGCTCAGTGAGAGACTCTATCTCAGAGTCTTAGAGTGGAAAACAATATAGAAAGATATCTGACTATCCAAAATCCTCCGCTGGGTGTGTGCAGCTGTTCACATATGATTATGTATACCACATATAAACACACACACACACACACACACACACACACACACACACACACACACACAGACACACACACACGCACACACACACAAATAATTTTTTTTAAAAAAAACCTCTAATCTTCTGGAGATAAATTAAATCCTAGATATATAAAAGTTATCATGTACTTATGGATCATGTGACTAAAGAACATCAGGATGGCAATATTCCCCTAAATTGATCTATAGACTCAGCAGAGTAGCCCTCATCAGAATACCAGCTGGTTCCTTTGCATAGTGTCACAAACGCAACCCCCAAACATACACACACATATACAATAATATTAATAACTAAAGGAAATTTGAGGAAAAAAATTGGAGGCCAGCTAGCTGTGGTAGCACACACCTTTAATCCTGGCACCTGGGAGCCAGAGGCAGGTGGACCTCTGTGAGTTCCAAGCCAGTATGGTCTTCACAGCTTGTTCCAAGGCAGCCAAAGCTATATAGTGAGATTTTTTTCTCAAAACAAAACAAAAGACAAAACAAAAACTGACGCCAGAGAAAGCCAAGGAACCAAATATAGGCTAGATCTATCTAGCAAGATGGCTTAACAGCAAAGGTGCTTGATTACAAATATAGAGATCTTAGTTTGAATTCTAGAACCCACATAAAGATGGAAGGAGTGAACCAAACCCACTGTCCTCTGAACTCCATGTATGTACATGACATGAACATGTAACCTCTACACACACACACACACACACACACACACACACACCAATCATACATTAAAAGTTAAAAAAGAACAGGCATACAAATGGAGTACTAATAGCAAGAGGGTAGGTAGGAATTCAATGATATAAATAACACAATAAATGTAAATGGTCTAAACACCCCCAATGAACAGCCAGATTTATTAGGTTGGATAAAGATCTGTTGTCTAAAAGAAAAACACTCCAGGTATAAAATTGGTGAGGTTAAAAACAAAGAGAAAAGATGCCAAGCAAATATTGATGAATACTAAGATGGAGCGCCTACATTAATAACAGACTAAATGGACTTCAAAGCACATTCTGTTCTCAAGGATGTATGTCTTGGTGCAAGGTGAACTTCTTCAGTGCATACAGCAGTCACAAATGTGTATAGTCCTAAGAAGGGAACGCCAATACACAGGAAGCAAGAAGTGAAATGAAAAGTAAGGGCAATGCAAAGAAAAAAAAAAAGCATCTGGAAATGCAAAGTAAGAGAAAGTCTTTTTGGGTATGGTGTAGTTCTCAGCCTCAAATCAAAGCAGAAGTTATTTTCACTAACAGTCACCAAAAACAAGGGAGAGGGAGAAAAGAAACCAAAACAGAAGTTCTCGTATCAAAGATAAAGAAGTGATAATCAGAAAGGTGGGCAGCAAACAAGGAAAGCACATGATCACTGACAGCAGAGAAAACTATCCCAAGAGGTTGGAAGGTGTTTGGTAATGACCAGGGCTGCCAGGAGGTAAACAGGAAGTTAGGACTTAACCAGCAACAGTAACATGGGTAGAGAGGTAGGAGCAGAAGCCAGGCTGGAGTTGAGTGAGGGCTCAGTGGGTACAGAAATGAAGCTGAGAGGCCCTGAGTTTGACTTCAATAGACAAACGAAAGGAGAGGGGGGACCGTATAAAACTGAGGTACTGGAGATTATCTTTTAACTGGGTTACTGAGGAAGGTGCCAGGAGAATGGAGCATGGATATACACTAGAAGTGTGGATAGGAAACAGAACAGGGCACTCTGGACACCAGGGGACATGGACAAGGTTATCAGATCTCTGATGGGGATGCTAACAGGAAGAGGGACACCTATTGCTCCGTGTGTCAGAGACTAGCGGCACAGGCTACCATGGATGCCGGGAAGTTGGAGGCCCAGGGCAGAGTGTAGAGAAGTTGCCTCCTGACAATTACTCTTCCCTCTGCAAAGTCAGAGTCTGCTGACAGCTTGGGGTGAGTAAGGAAGTGTAGTATACGAAAGCAGAGTGTTCCCTGAGAGCTTTGAAACAGCGAATGGGGGACAGGAGTGCCGCAGGGCACTATTGGCAACTCAGAGAAAGCTGTGGGCTCCTGAAAACCGGGATTACAAAAGTCTGGGAATTACTCTCCAAGGATGGCAAGTTGCTCTAACACAAAGCTAGAACATCCACATAAAAGAGAAACAAGGGTTGACTCAAAGTGAAGACAATATGCTCATGGCCTTAGAACCTTCTAGTACAGTGGTAAGGCCTAAAATGAAGCACAGGTCAAGAGTCAAACTTGTATTGCTTTTCTATATCCTTACCTGGCTCTAGGGATGCCTGACCTGTGCCCTACAGGCTGCTAGAGACCCAGCATAGCTAGTGCTGTCACGATGTCATGCAAGATACACACAAATATGATCTTGCAATGTGTGGTCCATGGGTTGGTTATGTTAAAATTAAAACTAGGGAGTTTGGAGAGCTGGGGAGATTTCTTAGTGGTTACAAATGACTGGTCTTCCCAAGCTGAGGACCTGGGTTCAGTTCCCAGAGCACAGACATGGAAGCTCAGAGCCATTTGTAACTCTAGTTCTGGAGAATTTGATGTCTTTTTCAGGCCTCCATAGGCACCACAAATGCAAGTGATACATAGATACGCACGCATGCCAACACCCATACACACAACAACAACAATAAAACAGCAGTTTGGAGGTCAAAGGTCTCTAAGAACCAACACAGCCTCAGTAAGGAGGAAAGCATGCATGGGCTACAAAGAAATTAAGGTTTCAGAGATATAAAAGAAGAGGGAATAGAACTGGGAAGGGGACACAGCAGGGTCTGAGAGAAGTTGAAAGTGAGGGTGGATATGATCAAAATACATTGTATATACACATATGAAACTCTCAAATAATAGATAAAATAAAAATTAAAGATCTATTTATTTTACGTATATGAGTGTTTTGCCTGTATGTATGTGTAGGTACCACATTGTATAACTCTGGAACTGGAGTTGTAGGTGGCTATGAGTCACCATGTGCCCAGAACGAAACGTGGGTCCTCTGCAAGCAGTAAATGCTCTTAACCACTGAGTCAGCTTTCCAAAAATAATTTTTAAAAGAATTCAGAGGTGGTATATCTTTCCATGTCTTTACTTTTAACTTCAGTGACTATATATCTGAAATGATTTTCTTTTAGGCAGCATAGAATTGCTATTTTTAGCCAATCTCGTAAATTTGGCCTTTAAGTGGGGCTGTTTAGACCATTTACATTTATTGTTGTTATTAATATCACTGAGTTCCATCTACCCTATTATGATTAATACTCCATTTATCCATCCTGTTCTTTAAAAGTTACTGTTATTATTATTATTATTATTATTATTATTATTATTATTATAATGTGTAGATCTTAAGCATTTTTCATCAAATGATAATGAGATGCCAGTATGAGTGGATGAAATGGACACGATATTCTAAGAGTTGAAGAATCAAAACACCCCAAAGGTCATGATATGAATGCACTGTGCTTATGGCCTTAGGAACTTCTAGTACAGTGGTAAGGCCTAAAACGAAACACCAGTCAAGAGCCAAACTTCTATTGCTTTCCTATATCCCTAACTGGCTCTAGGATGCCTGGCCTGTGCCCTACAGGCTACCTGAGGCCCGGCATAGCTAACACTGCCACAATGTCATACAAGATACATAAAGACATGTTCTTTCAACATGTGGTCCATGGGCTAAAACCTCCTGGGTTTAAAGTGTGGCCCACGACAATTCTTCCTTGTCTAGTGTTGCCCAGAGAAGCCTAAAGGTTGGACACCATTGATGACTGTTCTTATGCTAGAAATGTGTGCTCTTATAATGCAGTCTCTGACCCTGAGGCTGTCTAGTTCCTTACCTCCCTGTCTGTCTATGGACATATATGTTTATGCAGGACTGGTCATCACTGGTAAAAATGTGGGCATTATCTTGAATTATGAAGTTTAGCCAGAACTTAAGGGATATTGAAAGAGCCACAGTGGTACTAGCAGACCTGAATAAAATAAAGATGTAGAAAATTCCAGAACCCAGCTAGCCTAGAAAAATGTTATGTCCAGGAATCCTTGATAGTCCAAGCCATCAGCTGTAGATGCCTACATTTCGTTCCTGCTTCCTAGCTATGGCAGGATTGCAGGCACAGGCCAATGTCACCCCCAGGGTAAGTCTTGTTTCCTCATCTTCAGTGCACAGAAAGAGCCCTGAGCAGATAGCCTGGGTTCCAGTTCTGACTCTCCCATGAACTTGCAGTGTGACCTGGCACCAAAGCCCCATTTTTTCCCCGTTAAATAAGGGGTTGGATGTAGGACCTCAAAGACACTGGCAGAGCTGATGATCTATGGTGTGATGGGTGCAGGAAGACGACTTGTCAGCTTGCATCATTCAAAACACAGGCGCTGCAGAAAACACATGAGCTGCAGGCCACATTAGCAGAGCCATGCCTTCGGGGTGCACTATCACGCCTTGTTCTCCTTCCCAAGAGCCTACAAAGCCAGGCTCAGGGGATGCTGTTCTCTTCATGAGATTTTCTCTAGGTTACACAGTTAACTGGCTCTGAGGCTATGTGGAGGGGAGGCCTCTGTCTGCCACAGGACCATACCTGAGGCCCCTGATTCTGAACAGAATGTCTCTTTAGGGTATGATCACCACATAGCCTATCAGTGTTCTATGACCAACATCAACAGGGTGGGGAAGGCAGAGTCTCAGATGCCCCCTATTTCTCTAGGAGAGCAGGCAGATTCCTTAGGTGCTTGGCACACCTGGACGGCCCTCCTCAGCTGGGGCAGGGATCCTACCCTTTTGTTTCTGTTGTAAAGATAGAACTCAGCCTCCTCCTTTGCAGACAGTTATTTCTGACCAACCCTCTAGCTACGAACTGAATCCTAGAGATCTCAACACCAGTAAGCTACAAATGATGTGCTGATCAGGAGTCCTGGACAAGACCTTCTCCTGTTTGCAAAGGACAGGCGTAGAGAGGCCAGCCTGGGGCAGGGGACTGCGTACGTGGACAAGGAAGACTGGAAGCTTTAGCATCTTGATCCAGCCCTAGGTCACAGATTGGCTACTTGCTGACAATAACTCATCCCTGGGGAGGTCTAACTGAGAGCCCCAGGGAAGGCTGGCACACAGACCTAGGCCACTTCATCAGTGCTGCCTGGGTGGATACGGGGATAAAGGACCACAGAAGATCCAGCAGGAACAACTCAAGCTTGCAACAGCCAACGTAATATAGACTCTACCCAGTGGCCACACCCTTCCCTAAACCCCACCTCTCACACACACCACAGCATGACTACAGAGCCACCCACACCTTCCCACCTCCCCGCACAGTCTTTCCTGTGGATGGCCTTCTCCAGAGCCAGCTCTCCCTCCTCCCCAGTCAGCTCACCCAGCGATTTCCCTTCCTTCCTTCCAGTACTTCCTCCGAGATGTTCTCCTGAGGAGGAAAAGAACAGGTGACTCGCCACACCCTTGCTGACTCATCACATTATTCCCACTTGTTGCCTGGCCACACTGTGGTCACTCAAGACCTCCTTTAATGTCCTGGTCTCAGTAGCCCTGGGAAGTGTTTTAAGTGACAGATTGGGATGAGGGTATTTCGACTGGGTTGTTTACTCCATGGCTCTAGCACAGAAGGCAGGCAGACCAGAATAAGAGGAGAAGTGACTGGCTGTGGCAAAGGAGCTGGCTGGGGTGATGCAGAACATGCAGAAACTGGGTAGAGGAGCCCACAGGAAGAGGCAGAAGGTTCAAGGCATTGGGGAAAGGTCCTCACTTGAGATGCTGGGCACATCCTGGGGTGTGGACCTCCTTGACCACATATTTAGAGCCAAGGGGGCGAGAGTCTGCGGGTCCCCATGTGTTAAGGGAGAGGCATCCCCAGAGACAATGGGAGAACTCAGAACAGTAAAGGCCTGTGAGTGCTGGGGGGAACTGACGGAAGGGCAGGTTCATGGGCCAAGGCAGGATGTTCAGGCGCTTACCTATTTCTTCCATGGCCCCGTTTCAGGGGCCCAGGTCTCCTGTTCTGCTTTGAATGCCGAGATCCCATGGGCCGGGGAGTGCCTCCTGGGAACAAAATTCTTGTCTGGGTGAAGGAGTGCAAACCCAGAGAGAAAGGAAAGATGCCCTGGTCCCATGATGGCCAGAGAATGGAGTGAGTTTGGGGAGTGGTCCTGGCATCAGACTATATACAAAGCCCCGGAGTCTGTTGACAAGTGTCTTCCTTCATCACCATAGCAACATGTAGACTAACAACCACCAACACTGGTTAACTGGAACACAGAAACCCTTCTGGCCTGGTATCCCTTCTAAGCTTTTCAAGATCAGACTAAATTTTCAAGGTCTCAGTGGCTATGTCACATAGGGATAGCCAACTGCTGATTTCCATGGTAACCGAAACCATGCATCCTTGTGTCTGTGGGTTACTATGGCAAACCAGGCTGTGCCGAGTGCACTGAAGCAAAAAGACCTCATTTGGACGGTCCACAGGCAGACGGCACAGGCACTGCTTCCCTCTCTGTGGCCAGCTCTGTGCCAGAGGGCAGACTCTGCGGTGGGGGTACACACAGTGTGCCTTTCAGAAGGCATGAGAACCAGATTCACTTGTCTGAGCCCTCAGCCTCTTGTCTCCTCACTCCACTGGATGTACGGCTGGCAGCCCACATGCCCTCACGTAGCTTCACGTCCGCTAACCCCCTACACGGAGACCACATGAACCTGCGGGCTGTATAGTCCCTCCCTATCTCTAAACCCTTTCCTCTACCTGTTCTCCAGACCCAGCACCCTGCAAACTGCACAGCACCTCCCACTGTGGGGTGCCACTGTTGATTTCCTATGTGCCTAACCGTTCAGTCTATGTGGTATACCTCCGAGAACAACTCCAGGTGGGCTACCATGGCACCATCGTAGCATCTTGCTTTGTCCTCTCCACCTTCACCTACCATGGAACATTCTGATGTTCTCTACTGAGCATCTCTGAACTCCACTCACCCCTCCCTGAAACCACGTCTGGATTAGCATCTCCTCTCTGGCTGCTCCGCATCAAGATAATGTTTGCCACCAACTTGCTCCTTTCAACTCCATCCTCGGTGGCACCGGACAAAGCTGTCTGATGCCAGTCTGCTCATGTCCCCTCCTTGTCCAGCTGATTCCGTCAGACACACCCACTAAGGACAGACTCTGCACTGCTCATCTCTGCACAGCCTAAGCCCAGAGACGCTGCCTCCAGTCTTTCTCTTCCCTGACCCAACTCTCAACCCACTTCCTTCCTCCTTTTCTTTCTCATCTATCCTGTAAATACCACATCCTGAATTTCTGCAAGGGTTAGGAAAAAATAACTAACAATTTCTAGAAAAAATGTCTAAAACATCTTTGGGATCTAACTTTAAATTTTGGGGTGGGAAAGTGATTCCCCGATATGAAGGCAGATGCTGCCGACTCCTCCCCATGGGGCTCTGGAGGCTCAGGTCTCAAAGCAGACCGATGACGTCTTAGAGAAACTAAGTGGCCAGGAGAGGGCTGCAAACAGAGAGCCCATTCTATTAGCTCTCGTCCACTCTAGAACACAAAAGCACCACAGCCTGTCATTTGACATGATTTCTCATCCACCTCAGATATAACAGACAGGAAGTGAGATTCAATGAGAGGAAGAAAAAGTCAAAGCCAGCCTCTGGGAAGTGTGAATGATACAAGTTGCCCCACCAAGGCGCCTTCTTAGCGCCTGTTTTTTCCTACCCACCTCCCTCTACCACTGAGCATTCTGGTGTGTGTGCCTGTGCCAGGAAGAGGAGATCTCATTTCTCATAACCTTCCCCCATCCCACATGTTTCCTGTCCTGTCTCAGCACAATAGAAACTTCCAGCCAGAACCAAGAAGCTCTCAGGGCTGGTGACCAGTCCCTCCTCAAGTCCTCCCTGGTCCCTTCCTGCCCAGTCCACAGGGTTCAGCCAGGAGAAGCAGACCACACAGAAAGGATGAACTTATCAACTGAAGCCACGTCTTCAGGGGAGTGCATCCTTCTCACCTTGATGCTGCTCCTTAGGTTCGGCTGCTACTGAGGCTTCTGCCCATGACACCCTAGGAAGGGGGTGGAGGCGGTTAGGGAAGGACAGTGAACAGGAAGCCTGGGGCTGGACAAGCGGCATTATCTCCAAGATCACACCTCCCAGGCACAGGAGGTTCCCCTGACCCTGAGGAGATGGGCCACGGGTTCTAGAATATCATACTTGCAAACTTCATTATCTAGGCCTGTACTCAGCAAAGCCCTCCTCAAGCCCAGGAAGACCTCCCTTTTATGTCTTCCGGGGCCCCACAGAACTTGAATCTGAGTTGTCACAGTATTCTGCAATCCCTGCTTCAGGAGGGAGTATGCCGCTCTAGGGTAGGCACTAAATATCCCACAGACAAGCCAAGGCTCAGAAACGTGGTTGGTACCTGATGCTCTGTTTGTACGTGGGAGGGACAAGATGACCTCCTACTGCCAAACAGGGTGATGAGCCAGCTGTGCAGTGCAGCAGCCACTCAAAAGGGAGACCAGGCAGAGAAGGCAAGGAAGAGCTTTCTCTGTATGTCACCCGGGACTTGCTACCTCCCCTCACGATGACACGTACTCTGACACCAAATGGCCAGATGACTCAGGCCTAGGCCTCTCCTTAGCAAGGCCTCAGGGCTTAGCATCTTGACAATGCACTGAGGTTGATACTTTCCGAAATGCTGTTCAGTTCTTAGATGAGTTGAGTGCGGCCTGGGGATGGCAGAGAGAGGGTGGTCTCTAGTGACAGGGGTTCCTCCCCGACACAGACCCTTTAGTGCAACGGGAGCCCCCCAAGAAACAAGACCTACCCTCTGCAGAAGGCTGGTTAGTGTGCATCCATGTACGCTTCATGGTTCACCTCCCTGTCACAATGAGATCGTCACTGTCTTCTTTCGGCCACATGCTGCCCTCTCCCTGGGAGGAATTCAGGCAAGTGTAATTTTCTCCACTTCTGCACACACACAGCCAAAGGATGTTTTTGTTGCCCTTTAGATGACCGTGCCAGGGATGCTGTAGGTTTGCCTACACTGCCCTGGCTGGACATGGGCAAAAGACCAGAATGGTCTGTCCTCCAGTTACCATGGCAACCTGTAGGCCTTCTTTGAGGTGTCTCAAGGCTGAAGCAGGGTCCAGATGAATGGATGGAGGATGGGCACCCAAGGACAGTTACAGGGGTAGGGCAGGAGGGTTTCCCCCCGGATCCCTGCTACCCAGGGCCCGTCACTCAGAAGAGAAGTCGAGCCCTCTCTACCCAAGGTGATAGTACTGAAGTGAGCAGGGATAAGTTCCTGGTGGGAGGTGAGTATGTCAAGGCCGGGACTGGCTAAGCTAAAAGAGACATACAGAATTTAAGGACGTGCAAAACAAACAAACAACTTCAATGCACAAGAAGTGTAGCACTTAAATTAAAAAGAAAAAATGCAAACATGTCCACGACTAAAAATTAAACTTTTAAACCACTGTCTAAAAATAGTGGAGTCAGATAAGCAGGGCCAAATCCAGGGCTTTTCTTGCTTGGAGATGTTTGTGCATTTGTTTTGCTTTGATACTTTAAAATAATTAATTAATATGTGGGCATACGTGTGCCACCTCAGCATGCATGTGGGCATACTTGTACCACTGCAGCATGCATGTGGGCATACTTGTACCACTGCAGCATGCATGTGGGCATACTTGTACCACTGCACCATGCATGTGGGCATATTTGTACCACCTCAGCATGCATGTGGGCATACTTGTGCTGCCAAGCATGCATGTGGGCATATTTGTGCCATCGCAGCATGCATGTGGGCATACTTGTGCCATCGCAGCATGCATGTGGGCATACTTGTGCCATCGCAGCATGCATGTGGGCATACTTGTGCCATCGTAGCATGCATGTGGGCATACTTGTGCCACCGCAGCATGCATGTGGGCATACTTGTACCACTGCAGCATGCATGTGGGCATACTTGTGCCATCGTAGCATGCATGTGGGCATACTTGTGCCGCCGCAGCATGCATGTGGGCATACTTGTGCCATCGCAGCATGCATGTGGGCATACTTGTGCCACCTCAGCATGCATGTGGGCATACTTGTGCCACCTCAGCATGCATGTGGGCATACTTGTGCCGCCGCAGCATGCATGTGGGCATACTTGTGCCGCCGCAGCATGCGTGTGGGCATACGTGTGCCGCCGCAGCATGCACGTGGGCATACTTGTGCCATCGTAGCATGCATGTGGGCATACTTGTGCCACCGCAGCATGCATGTGGGCATACTTGTGCCACCTCAGCATGCATGTGGGCATACTTGTGCCACCGCAGCATGCACGTGGGCATACTTGTGCCGCCGCAGCATGCATGTGGGCATACTTGTGCCGCCGCAGCATGCACGTGGGCACACTTGTGCCGCCTCAGCATGCACGTGGGCATACTTGTGCCACCTCAGCATGCACGTGGGCATACTTGTGCCGCCGCAGCATGCACGTGGGCATACTTGTGCCACCGCAGCATGCATGTGGGCATACTTGTGCCACCTCAGCATGCACGTGGGCATACTTGTGCCGCCGCAGCATGCATGTGGAAACCAGAAGAGAACTTGAGGGAGTCAGGTCTCTCCTCCCACTACATGGGTCCTGAACATTCAACTCAGAATATCAGGCTTCACAGCAATTTTACCTGCTGAGCTCCCTCACTGGCTATTGAATTTTTTTTATCAGGGGTTGTATTAAAATATTTATTTTGATTTATGAGTGGTTTTTTTTTTTTGTTGTTGTTGTTTTTAGATAGGATCTCACTGTATAGTCTGGCCTAACTTGAAACTCACTGTATGTAGCAGGGTGGCCTTGAACTTGTGGCAACCCTCCTGCATCAATCCCCGAGTGCTACGATTACAGACATTTGAGTGTCATGCCTGGCTTGATTAATGGGCTTTCTAGAGATCCTTTTAATTATGCACTAGAGATAAATGCCTCTCTTACTTCATCTTTGTCTGGGCCCTGAAGGAGTGGGACAGCCTGAGTCTCGTTAGAGGACTCTGACTCTGTTGAAAACATATCATGTGACAAAGCCTCAGTTGATGAGCTACCATCTGCCACAGATTCCTCTCAGTTCTGAGTGTATGGCAGGTGCATTCACATGACACTGTGATGTGAAGAGGGCTTCTGGGAAGCACAGGTGCCTGGCATGCACATGCTGCACACACACACACACACACACACACACACACACACACACACTAGGGGTGACAGTGACTCATAAGGTAGCTCCCACTTCCTGCCCTCCCTCAGGTCGGCTGCTGAGAGGAGGGGAGGGGAAGCAAGGGAGGGAGTAAAGGGGCGGGCAGGGAAGAGGCTGTAGTCTTGCATGACTTCCTGGGTACGGCAGGTTAGCTGTAATTGCTTGGAGCTGAGAAGCTGTTGATAAATGTTCTTAATGATCAGCCTTCAGATCTGACACCAGCTCAGGCTGGGATGACTGTTTTGAATGGAAATCGAACCCAAACCAGTAATTACCCAGGTGAGCGATGCCAGTCTTCTCCTGGAGCCCTGCTCGAGACAGGGAAATGGCACTTGCATGTTAACTAAGGGCTCTTTCCCAGGGCCACACTCAAGAGAATAAGCTGGCCTGGACTCTGCCAACGTGATGGGAAACAGTGGGCAGGAACTTTCTAGGAACTGCTGCTCCTGAGGGACTCATTTGTTGCCCCTAAGCAGACTCCTACCCAGTGACCTTTCCCCTACTGCTTGGTCTAGGATCTCCACTGACACTATCCCTCCATGTCAAAAGCAGCTGCCTCCCCGACGCTACACACAGCACAAGTGCATGCCTAGGTGATGCCTAGGACCATCGGATACTTACTTAGATGAGGAGCCTCTTGAACTGGCTTGAGCTGTGGCCAGATGAGTGGAAAACCCTGACAGATCCTAGTATCCATCCCAGAGTATGCCTCTGCTCCCTGTTTGCCCCTGGCTCCAGGCAGGGCCCAGGAAACTGCACCTGGAAACACGCAGCCCCCTATAGCTCACCCCGTGGCACCTCAGAGCTTCTTGTTTCATATCCGGACCCCTAAGATGCTGGTGCCACCCACCCAGACCCAAGCCAGCGGGGGATGGGGACATTACACCTGTGTCTTGTGTTCTCTGCCCTCATTTGCACAGGGCTGCTGGATACTAAGAAAGCAACACTAGACAGCTAAGACGGGGTGAATGGTGGTTTGTACACTGGACACATCAAACACCTCCACTGTCTATACTATGCTTGGCCTCACCGGTTGAGAGGGCCAGAGGAGGCTTATGACTTTGGGAGTTCCTAAGGGAAGATGGATAATAAGGCAGCAAATTACAGCTACAGGTGAGCCTGCTGGTCTCTACCAAAGGAAGCACTCTGAGCCACAAGTCTAGAGGTGTTTTCTAAAAGGCTCAGGAGAGACTGAGTTGGTCAGGCCAGCGGGAACTCAGAGAGTGTAAGTACAGGCTTTCAGCTTGTAACAGGACCTGTGAATGGTAGAGGAAGGAGCTGGCACCGTGAGTGCCACCTAGTGGTGGCACAGCAGGAAGGCAGCTGCAGGCCAAGCGGTGTTTCTCACCATACCTGTCCCCACCCCTGAACTCAAATGTGAACAAGAAGCCTAGGAAATGGGTTTTGTTTTCCTCACAAAGGCTTGGGTAAAACATGGGCCCCGGGTATGGAAACAGCAGAGCAGTAGGTAGGGAGGAGCTGGGCCCCAGGTTCCCTTTCAGACATGCTGCAGCCTTCTAAAGAATTCTCCACACTGTAATGTCTCCTACTCCTTCAGCTGTCACCTGCACCTGGTCTGGCCCATAGGAAGTGACCAGGGCCCATGCTCAGCTGGCCTGCCCAGCCTTAAGCTTACGGACGTCGACTTGGGGGCTCAGAGAAGCTACACTTGGCATCATCAAATTGTCTGACCAGGTGATTTAGGAAGGAGCTCCGTTACAGCCTGGGACTGGATGGGGTAGTGCCTCAGCCTTCAGCTATCCCGCTGGGTTCCCGAGTGCCCACTGCCTGTTCGCTTTCACTTCTTGCCCGCAAGAAGTCATCACCAGAGCTGATTGGTCCCTGAGGTCGTGTTCCCAGGAGTGATGAACACTCAGCAGAAGGTGCATCTGGTGGGTGGGGGAGGGGAGCATAATGAGGAAGGAGGCAGCTGTGGGAGGACAGGAAAGACTAGCCACCATAGGGTAAAGCAGGGCAACCTTGGGGAATAGCTCACAGGTTGCAAGCTTTTTCTTAAAGGGCCAAGGAATCAATATTTCAGGCTTGTCAGCCAGATTAGCTCCACGACTGCAGAGTGAAAGTGCCTTGATGGTATTTAGACAAATAGATTTAGCAGTGCCCCAGGGTCTGCAGAGTCAGGCCAGTGTCCACTGGCCACAATGTCCCGATTTAGTACATCCGGAGGACACAGCCTCTTCCTACACTGCCAACAAATACAGGGTGCCCACAGACCCCCCCCAGCACACTTCACTGAGATCTCTTAGGGCACGGTACAAGGTATAAAGTCAGGGTTAGAGTAGGAACAGTCCCCCATGTCAGGAGCTGCACTCCTACCCTTTGCCCACAGCACTCAGGTGGGGGACACTCACCTGCAGCGAAGGCTCTGCTGCTGCTGTTATTCCTCTTTCTTCCTCTAGGGGGGTCTCTCTTGGTCTAGCTGCTGCCCCCCAGAGCAAGGGGTGGGGATAAGGGTGAATGGGGCTGAACTGCCCCAGGGACAAATCAACAGACAGATGACACCGGGGAAGGTGAGGTGGCCCAAGGAGGGAGGAGGAGGTGTAACCCAGCACCAAGCGCCAGGGGCCAAAAAGAGGCCAGGCTGGCCCTACTAGCCCTGTGA